>NW_007248464.1:50651-68675 GCF_000164805.1 Carlito syrichta
CGCACTTTCCCACTATTGTCAATCCTGTTGTTATAGTATTACAGTAGTTGTTCAAGGTCCACTTAGAGTGAGAACATGTGATACTCAGATCTTTGTTTCTGTGAAAGATCACTCAGTATTATAAACTCCAGTTTCAACCAGGTACATGATTTTGTTCTTCTTTGTGGCTACATAATATTCCATTGTGTATATGTACCATATTTTTTAAGTCCAGTCCTCTTTTGAGGGGCAGCATGGTTAGTTTCATGTTCTTGCTATTGTGAACAAGGCTGCAATAAAAAAATGTGTACAGGTATCTTTCTAACAGAGTGATTTGGTGTATAGAAATGCGATTGTCTTCTGCACATTTTATACCCTGAGACTTTGCCAAAGTCCTTTGTCAGTGCGAGGAGGTTTTTGACTGATTCTCTTGGATTTTCAAGGTATACAATTATGTCGCCTGCAAAGAGACATAGCTTGACTTCCTCTTTTCCTATTTGGATACCCTGATCACCTTATCTTCTCTGATTGCTCTACTAGGACTTCCAAAACTATGTTGAACAGGTGGGGTGAGAGGGCCATCCTTGTCTTGTTCCAGTTTTCAGGGAAATGGTTCCAATTTCTGTCTGTTTAACAGTATGCTGGCTGTGGGTTTCTCATGGATGGTTCTTACTAGTTTGAGGTATGATCCATCTATGCCTAGATGTTCCAGGGTTTTTATCAAGAAGGGGTGTTGGATTTTACCAAAAGTTTTTTCTGTATCTAATGATATAATCAATGTGGCTTTTGTTTTTACATCTGTTGATGTATTTAATTACGTTTATGGTCTTACGAATGTTGAACCAGCCTTGCATCCTTGGGATGAAGCATACTTGGTTGTGGTGGTTGATTTTTGAGATGTGTTGTTGAAACTGGTTTGCTAGGATCTTGTTGAGAATTTTAGTATCTATGCTCATCAAAGATATTGGCCTGTAGTTCTCTTTCTTTGTGTCTTTACCTGGTTTGAGTATCAATGTGATGTTAGCTTCATAAAATAATTTGGGAAGAGTTCCATCTTTCTCGATCACCTGGAATACTTTCAGTAGGATTGGTATCAGTTTCTCCTTGTCTGTTTTGTAGAAGTCTGCTGTAAAGTCATCTGGTCCAGGGTTTTTTTTTGTAGGTAGTTTTCTTATGACATAATCAATTTCCTGGATTGTTATTGGTCTATTTAGG
Organism: Carlito syrichta; assembly: GCF_000164805.1. Lineage (NCBI taxonomy): Eukaryota > Metazoa > Chordata > Mammalia > Primates > Tarsiidae > Carlito > Carlito syrichta. The sequence goes on from NW_007248464.1 coordinate 51,846, forward strand.
GTCTCGATTTCTACTTGTTTCAACCTGGGGAGGTTGTGTGATGTCAGAAAGTCCTCCATTTCCTTTAGGTTTCAAGTTTGTTTCCATACAAGTATACATAGTAGTCTCTGATAATTTGTATTTCTTCAGAGTCAGATGTGACTTCATCTTTTATGTTTCTGATTGTGTTTATTTGGGCTTTTTCTCTCTGCTTCTTGGTCAGTTTAGCTAGGAGATCATCGATCCTCTTTATCCTTTCAAAGAACCAGCTTTTTGTTTCATTGATTTTTTGTATTATCTTTTTGTCTTCTATGTCCCGGATTTGGTCTTTTGTTTTGGTGATCTGGATTCTTCTGCTGAAGTTAGGGTTTTGATGGTCTTGCTTTTCAAGTTTTCTTAGGTGACTTGTTAACTTGTGATCTTTCTATTTTTTTCATGTGCATTTGTAGAGATATGAATTCCCATCTTACTAATGCTTTCATGGCATCCCAGAGATTTTGGTAAGATGTTTCTTCATTTTCATTTGTTTCCAGGTATCTTTTAATCTCTGTTTTGACTCAGGTGTTGCTTAGCATCATGCTGTTTAGTGTCCATGTCTTTGTGTGTTTTGGGGGAACCTTGTTGGTGTTGATATTTATTTTTATTCTATGGTGGTCTGATGTGGGGGTCCTGCCCCACAAGGGTTGTGAGATTTCCTGAAGGAGAGACAGATAGGCGAAGGACTAAATCATTATACTCGGACACCTGCTTCTTGAACAGATGACAATTTAATGTTAGTTAACACAGAGCTTTTATACCATTCGTAAAGGGGCTAGACAAAGAAAATTCCTTCATGTACATATCCTCTACAAGTTACCACCATCTAGTGGTCTTAGCAACAAACAAGCCAAGAACCCTGTAAACATTCAGACAATGAGTCTTATTCATAAGGCCAAAGATGATAGTTTTAGTCTAAAGTCCCGAATTACAGTCCTTGAACTGTCTCCAGAAAGTTTAGCAGTAGTCTTCCTTCTGGGGCTTTATGACCTTCAGAGCTTGTAATCGCCTTTCTTGTCCAGGTGTCTCCATTACTTTTCTCTTATTCTGCAGTGCTTGTTTCTAAAGAAAACTCAAAAGAAGCTTTTAGTAATGTTTCCCAGGCCCTCAAGGTTGCTTTCTGTCTTTAGCTAAGTTGTCATAAAAGTGTCTGATTAGTATATTATGAGTTCAGTGAAAACCCACTCTATAAATGTTAACTTAGAGTTTTAACTATTGAATTAAGTAAAAACTTTAACAATTAATCTTTATCCTAAGTCAGTGAAAACAGTGTTATAAATCAACTACATAACTCCTAGATAAGTGTTAGAACTTATAATGAATTCATAATGAACTTACTATAAACTTGTGCTTCTAAAAAACCTTATGTCTAAACACTAAACTACATAATCCTAAATCAAATGAGTGAATATACTAATATCATTTATTACTTAAGCAGTATCTAGTAACTTATAACCAAGTGAAAGAAAGCATTCTTGATGTGCTTCAGAGTTTAACCCTTGCATATTTTAGAAAAGGCCAAACAGCATAGTGGGAAATGGAAAAATAAACCGTGACATTTCCAGATTAGCTGTGAGTACCTCACATAAACATGCCATCTTCTTCTTCCACGACTGCACAGAATTTCTTTAGCTATACCAACAGCAAAGACAGAAGACAGAAGGGCCTCAGCTGCCTGGACTCACTTTGCGGCCGGGAGTCCTCAGCGCACCTGAACTTTGTCAATCAGGTTGGCCTCTAAGGCTGGCTTCCAACAGTCTGAGAAGGTACATGGCAAAATTTCAATCTTATGAAATTTGCTTATGCTTGATTTATGGCCAAGGATGTCGTTGACCATAGAGTACATTCCATGCAGTGTTGAGAAGAATGTATATTCTGTGGTCATTGGGTGGAGTGTTCTGTAGGTATCAATTAAGTCCATTTGGTGAAGAGTCATATTGAGTTTCCAGATCTCCTTGCTGATTTTTTGTCCTGATGATCTGTCTAGGGTTGTGAGTGAGTTATTAAAGTCCCCAACTATGATAGTGTTAGAGTCTATTTCTTTTTTAAGTTTGCCTAGAAGCTGCTTTATAAAAGTTGGTGCTCCTATGTTGGGTGCATATATGTTTAGGATGGTTATTCTTATTGATGGATTGAACATTTTATCATTACATAGTGACTTTCTGTATCTTCTTAAATTTTTGATAACTTAAAGGGTATTTTTTCTGAGATTAAAATTGCAACTCCACCTTTCTTTTGTGTTCTATTTATGTGAAATTTTACTTCTCATCCTCTTACTTTGAGTCTGTGAGTGTCCTCTCTGGTGAGATGAGTCTCTTAGAGGCAATATATTGTTGCCTCATGATATTTTATCCATTTTTTCATTCTGTGTATTTTCAGTGGTGCATTTAGTCCATTCACATTCAGGTTAATTATTGAAATGTGAGGGTTTATCCCTGTTATGAGGTTCTTATAGAGTTGTTGTTTTTCCTATTTGTTTGCTGTCTTTCTTTTAGTTTTTGGGTTGCTTCATGTGTGTTTTCAATCTTTTTCTGTATCTTGTGAAGAATGTTTAGTTCTTTTTTCTTTTTCTTCTGTGTTTAATACTTTCTTAAGTGTTTTTTATAGAGGTGTTCTGAAGGCAGCATAAGTTCTTAGGGATTGAATGTCTGGGAAAGATTTTAATTCTCCCTCACTGATGAAGGTTAGCTTAGCTGGGTAGGTTATTCTTGGTTGAAATCGATTGTCTTTGAGAACTTTTGAAGATTGGGCTCCAATCTCTCCTAGCCTGAAGTGTTTCTGTAGATAAATCTGCTGCTATTCTAATTGGTCTTCCCTGGTAGGTAGTCTGACCTTTTTCTCTTGCTGCTTTTAGGATTTTTTAATTTTAAACAAACTATACCTAGCTTGTTTAGATGAATTATTATATGCCTGGGAGTTGGGCTTTTCATGTGTTGTCTTGCAGGGGTTCTCTGAATCTCTTGTGTTTGAATTTTTGCATCACTGATGAGATGAGGGAAGTTTTCTTGAATAATTTCATGGCATGTTCCAGGGTGATCTCTGCCTCTATTTCTGCCTCAGGAAGTCCTATTACTCTTAACTTTGGTCTCTAGAAATAATTGCTCATCTGTTGAAGGTTTTGTTCTGTCTTTTCAAACTTCTTTACTATGGTTTGGACAGCTTGGTTTAGTCAATATTTTGATCCTCAAGCTCTGAGATTCCTTTTTCTGCTTGGCTAATTCTGACTTCCATGCTTATTAGTTTGTTACTTATTTCAGTCACAGTATTCTTTACTGCTGTTATCTCAGTTATTAACTCCTTCATATTTTCCTCTTGTCTCTCCTCAATTCTTTTTACTCTTTCTATTAATGTCTTGACATCTGGGTTTGTGGTATGTGACCAGTCATTCTGGGGGCTTTTCATTGTTTGCATCCCAAAGTCTGTTTTCTCAGTGTCTGATCTCCCAGGGGTCTGTGAAAGACCTGTATTTTTCTTTTGGTTTTTCTTCATTTGTGTAGATTCCTTTCCATTTTTTCCTTTATCCCCCTCATCTTTAATTCTGTTGTTCAGAGGTGGCTGGGTTGCTTTTACTTCTGTTTGCTCGATCTCCTATTTTTCTTTTTGTGAATTCTGTAGTTTTGTTCACTTCTGAAGCTGGACTGTGGGTTGGCAGCTGTACTTTTTTTGCAGTTATGAGATTTAATTGAGGGGGAAACTGTGATTCAATATCTATCTGCAGATCCCAGTATCCACCGACAGGGGTATGGACACCCTGGAACCCACTTCCCACTGCCTTGCAATCTGTCCATGCAGAGGGGAATAAGTTTGCTCCCTGAAAGCAAAATGAAGTAATAAAAAGGAAAAGAATGGAACAAGGGAAGGGGGGAAGAGGAAGGAGGAGAGTGAGAAGAGTAAGATGGAAAACAGACAAATGTACCGACTAACAAGTGAAAAGAGACACAAATACAAAAAAAGATTTTTAAAAAAACCTAAAACATACAGACAATCATACAGACACACAAGCCAATCAATCTACTTATTGATACTATATTTCTTCACAAATATGAAGATGTTATCAATAACAGTAAGAAGAGAGAGAAAAGAGAATAAAAAGATGAGTAAAACAGACAGTCAAAGAATAAAAATTTTTTAAAAATTGGGAAACAAGCACACTCTTCTATCATTCCTCTGGGTCCAGTGTCCTTTCAGCTCTGATCTCTAGCACTCAGCGCAGGCTGGTGGGTTGTGCACAGCTAGGATCTGATTCCCAGGCCTGCTGTGGGAGAAGGGTAAATCAGACCTGGGCTCAACCAGCTTGCTGCCTGAGAATCTGCCACTCAGATATGATCTTTGTCTGATCTAATATGGGGAAGGGGCTTCTGTCTCTCCCAGTTTGATGCTATTACCTTAGGTCTCAATTGGAGACTGGCGGAGCTGAGCAGAGCAATGCTGGTCTCTGCCTGGTCTTAGGGCTCCAGCTGCTCTCTGTACCTGCCAGCCAGGGCCAAGCTGGGGGAGGGGAGTGTGAGACAGCCAGGAGCTGCAGGTTAGCATGGCACTGGGCAGAATGGGTGGGGTGGGGCAGTGCAACAGACATGGGATCCTGGAGCTCCACATGGTGGGAGCCAAGGGCCACCCTGGGTGGTGGGAGGGGGCGGCTGTGGGAGGGATCAGCAGCGGGGGCTGTGTCAGCAGTGTGGTGCATGGAACTGAGGGCATTGCAGCTGTGGCAATGGTAGAGCAGTGTGTGGGGCTGGTTTCTGCTAGCCTGCAGGCCTGCATAGCTGGCTGAAGAGCAGGCTGGCAGTGGCAGAAGCCTGAGCCACCAAGGAGAGCAAGAGACCTTATGAACACTCGTTTTCATGGAAAATCTCACAGACCAACCTACCCCATCGCCATCTTGCCAGAAGTCTCGGCAATTGCATCTCTATACACCAATAACAAACAAACAGAAACCCAAATAAAAACAAAATTCCATTCACAATAGCCACACACACACACACACAAATGAAATACTTTGGCATCCTCCTAACCAGAGATGTGAAAGACTTTTACAATGAAAACTACAAAACACTGCTCAAGGAAATAAAAGATGACACAAACAAGTGGAAAAATATTCCATGCTCATGGATTGGAAGAATCAACATAGTTAAGATGTCCATTCTACCTAGACAATCTACAGATTTAATGCAATACCCATCAAACTACCAGTAACATTCTTCTCAGACCTAGAAAAAAAAAATTCAGGAATTCATGTGGAAACATAAATGACCAAGAATAGCCAAAACAATCCTCAACAAAAAACAAACAAAAACCCAAAACAAAACAAAACAAAACAAAAATAAAACAAACAAACAAAAAAAACCAAAGCAAGAGGTATCACACTCCCAGACTTTAAACTTTATTATAAGGCTACAATAATCAAAACAGCCTGGTATTGGTACAAAAACAGGCATATAGACCAATAGAATCGAATTGAGATTCCAGAAGCAAAACCTCAATTTCTCAACCAACTCATCTTCAACAAAGCCTCCAGCACCAACCACTGGGGAGACGAGAACTTACTCAGTAAATGGTGCTGGGAAAACTGGGTGACCACATGCAGAAGATTGAAACAGGACCCCTACCTATCCCTGTACACAAAAATTAACTCTAAATGAATCAGAGACCTAAACATAAAACCTCAAACTATAAGAAGCTAGAAAATACAGGAGACACTCTTACAGAAGTTGGAACTGGCAACCAATTACTGATCAAAAACCGCAGTGCCCAAGCCATAAGAGATAAGATAGACAAGTGGGACCTCATTAAACTGATAAGCCTCTGCACAGCCAAAGAAACCATCAAGAGTGCAGGGAGACAGCCCACAGACTGGGAAAAAATATTTTCCAACTCCATGTCTGACAAAGGCCTAATATCCAGGATCTACAAGGAACTCAAATGTGCTGAAAAGAAAAAAACAAACAGCCCCATTACAAAGTCGGCAAAAGATATGAATAGACACTTCTCAAAAGAAGACATATGAGCAGCCAACAGATACATGACAAAATGTTCAGCCTCATTGATCATCAAGGAGATGCAAATTAAAACTACACTGAGATACCACCTAACTCCAGTCAGAATGGCCATCAACAATAACTCAAATAATAACAAATGCTGGAGAGGATGTGGCAAAAAGGGAACACTTCTACACAGTTGGTGGGAGTGTAAGCTAGTACAATCTTTGTGAAAAACAGTATGGCAATTCCTAAAAGTTCTAAAAATTGACCTTCCATATGACCCTGCAATCCCCTTACTGGGAATATACCTGGAAGAACTCAAATCACTCTATGAAAAAGATACCTGTATACGTATGTTTATCACAGCATTGTTCACAATAGCAAGAACATGGAACCAACCATACTACCCATTAAAAGAGGATTGTATAAAAAAATGTAGTACATGTATACAATGGAATTATTACGCAGTCATAAAGAAGAACACAGTCATGAAATTCACAGCAACCTGGATGGAATTGTGTCTATAATACTGAGCGATCTTTCACAGAAACAAAGATGTGAGTATCACGTTCTCACTCATAAGTGGTCCTTAGACAACTACTGCAATACTATAGGAAAAGAATTGACAGCAGCAAGAAACTGAGAGGGGTGTGGGAGGGTGGTGAGGTGGGATTGACAGTATTTGAAATCTGCCTGGGAAAGAGGGGGGCATATCTCATCAAGGGTACTTGCTCAATGAATATATGTATACCTAACCCTGAATTGTACCCCACGGTTTTAAAATAAAAAATTATCTGCCATATAGTTTTCTGAATTTATATAGAAATAATATGCTTGATTTTATCTTGTTAAATAAATTTATCTTTTTAAAATAAATTTCCAAATTTATTTCCATATAACAAAATAAAATCAAGCATATGTGTTTCTACACACATGTATTTGATAGACCTCATAAAATATTCTTATGTGTTTATAGGATTTTATGTCACTACGTAGGTGCTATTTTTTTTTTTTTTTTTGAGTTGGAGTCTTACTTTGTCACCCAGACTGGAGTGCAGTGGCCGCTCCCAGCCACCGCAGCCTCGACCTGCTGGGCTCCGGCGATCCTTCCGCCTCAGCCTTCCAAGTATCTGGAATTACAGGCATGTGCTACCATGCCTGGCTGATTTTTTGATTTATTGTACAGATGAGGTCTCGCTGCCCAGGCGGGTCTTGAATCTGCGGGTTCAGGCAATCCACTCACCTCAGCCTCTCAAAGGCGCGGGATTACAGGCTGAACCACTGAGCCCGGCTCGTGGGTGCTATTTTGAAGAGCTTAGATAATTAAATTCACTTGAGAGGAACACAATAGCTCCCAGGCCCTTGTGGCTTGAGTATGTCCTAAATGAATGCATTAGAAAATCTGAAGAAAGTGTGTGTCAACTAAAATGATTGACTCATGATATAAACATGTGAAGAACAAAAAGAGCATTATAAAGCAAATATTGCCAATGCTCAAAAAGAGTAATGTAAAACCAATATTGCCAACACCCTTCTTAGTGAGAGGGCACTAGCAAATAGACTTTGCATATTCCCAGTTCCATTAGCCAAACTCTCACACATATGAAATACTTGCATCTGATAATGTCAGACTTATAACATTAGGATTCAATTTATCTAATTCTCCATATTTCTGACTTTGTATTTACCTCAAACTGCCAGATTTTGATTGGCTTCCGATATATCCTGAAGTGAAGTTTCCCCCTAACATTATATTTATACTTCTCACTGACAGTTAGCATCTAGGTTTTCTGATATCTTTTATGTGATAAAAACCAGTCTTTAAGGCCCAGAACACCATGTGCCTAATAAGAATATCTCCCTGGAACTTCAAATTGAAGAACAGATCTGGAATTCTATAAGTCATGTAGGTAAACCTGGTAAGGTCCTGCCTAGTTCTAATAACGCTTCTCTAGATTTCACAGACTACATTGCTCTCCATAATCATCTGGGGAACATTTAGGAAATAATTTGAGAAAAATAGAGATTTGTGTACCTCACCCAAAACCTATCAAATCAGAATATCTGTCAGTAGAATTCAAGAATTTCTAATTTATACAAGTGCCTTAAGTCATTCTGATATAGCTAACCAGACAATATGTCAGTGACTCATATTTATGTAATAATGCTACCATGCCACAATTGTCATCTGTTCCTTTTCAAGTAATTTCTGCAAGTCTTAGGCAAAGTCTATACAAATGTACCACATTTTAAGATTGCACACACACACACACACACACACACACACACATACACACACACACACACCGCACACACATGCATATGTGGACATACAATGCAATATACATGTATATATTAAGCTGTTATTATTTATATAACAACTGGTACCCATCCCCAGAGTCTACACATATTCACTTCTCTCAGTGATTTTAAAAGGAGATTGACTAACAGAGCATAAAATTATTGCAACTATTGTTTAACACTTCGACCAATTGCATTTAGTGTATTACTCTGTCAAATGATTCTATTTCATTTTAGAGAACCAGCCTTCTTTGGATATTTTCTGTACCTTGGAATTTGATAAATCTTTTTCATTCTGGAAATTGAAGCTAACATGTTTAGTAAAAACAGTAAGCATAATACTCTGTTCAATAATTACATGGTTGCATGAGTCGTATTGATTACTTAGGTATTAAACAAAAGAATACTTGAGATAAAAATAAAAAGCAGTAAGAAAATTTGTTCAAAATAATGGCTATGAAAAAATTTTTAAAATGAGAGAGCAGAGGTAGAGAAATTCATGAGTCAGGTGTATATTCCAAAAGGAAACACTGTAAGACCTGAAGACTTATTAGTAAAGGTCTCGATTTAGTAGTGAATTTGTCAGTTAGTGCTAAAAGGGAAACACTGATCAATTCAACAGACATTTGAGACACAGTTCTAGGAGCTGGAGATACAACAGTAAACAAGAAAGTGTCATCATAAAGCACTCATGGTAAGGGAAGACTACAGTCTAGTAATAAAGACTCACTACTGTAAAAAGAAAATCAAACTTTAGGATGGCTTCAACTACCTCAAGTTTCCATGATATCGTAAAAACTTTGTGTAAATTTGTCAAGGTTTCTTCCTGAAGAGTAACTCTATTCCAACCCCAAGATAGTCTCAGATATAGTGAAAGTCAATGAGTAGATCCCCAATTAATATTTTGTTGATGACTCTATGCAATATGAATTTAATGTCATGTATATTTTGGTTCTCCATTCTTCTCCTTTGCCCATCAAACCTACCAATTGACTTCATATATTGTCAGGCAGTCTACCATGTTCTTATTCCTCCAACTCATTCAAATAGTGCAAGATATAATTTAACAAAATCTTACATGAATGATTTCTGATAAAAACTGAAAGAAAACAAGAAATGTTAAATTTTGTAATTAAAAATTAGTAGTGTAAATATATGTTGCCTTGGTAATCATTAAAACAACTAAAACCAAAAGCTGCTAACAAAGGCTGCTTAAAAATTAAGGTTTATTTGAGAGAATACTTTATCATATACCTGACCTTCTTGTATTATTTGGAAAACAAAAACATCTTATCCATACACACACACACACACACACACACACACACACACACATGCACACGCACAAACTCCAGTATAACACAATGCCAAGCATTCTAGTGTTTAAAGTTACAATCATAAATGTTACAATAAATGACAAAATTAAGCTCTTACTCTGAGCCATGCACTGAGAAAAGTACTTTACATAACTTCATGAAATGTTTGCCTTATCCAAACATGAAATTAATACTCCTATTGTAGACAGAGAAAATTGAAGAACATCTTCCAAAGTAGTTGATAGACTGTCTGAAGAAATCAAAGACACTAGTATATTATAGACCTTATGCAATTCACAATTACCAAAAGAAAAACAAATTGTTCCTCAAGAGAAATAATATCGATTTAAAACTTGTCAGTGCTTACACCAGAGGAAATTTTCAGTTATAGATCATTGTGAAAAGGGCAGCATGTCCCAATACTCATGCAGTAAATAAAATGGGTTTTCTAGAGTTGCTTTTTTTTATTTTTTAGAAAATCTTTATTGTAAAAATAAAAGCAGAATACATAGAAAGTGCATGCTTCTCTCCTTCCTTCTCCATTCTCTTCTCCCACAATTCCCATCCTTAAGCAGCAATCACTTCCTTCACTTTGCATACTTGGCAGAGTGTCCTTCTAAATGGACCTTTATAGTATTTGAAAAATTTGACATTTTTCCAAGCTATACAGTAAAATAGATTCTGTGGGGCTGATCTATAGTATGCAGTTTTCTGATATAGTTTACCTTAACACAAAATAAATTATGTTATACTACAGCTAAAATGACTTAATTTAATATCCTTTGGATATTCCTCTATAAATATTTCATCAACCAGTCAAATTTTATAGAATATATATTTGGCATGACATGCTGTGGTCACTAGGTTCAATTTATCTTTGCATAGTTTTACTTGAAATATCCACAGATTAATCTAGATAGCATTTAAATAAAAATAGCACTGGCCAACATTGATAAGTGAAAAGAATAAGCAGTGGATAAATGCCAAAAGAGTTCAAAGAAGAGAGATTTCTTCTAGTAGATGTGGTCAAGGATTAATGGAGGAGATGATGAAATAAGAACCAAGGGCATCCATTGGGTGAAGGTTGTACTGTTGAGAAAAAGAAAAACAAACCAAAGGAAGATGAGGTAGATGGAGGAAATTAAAAAAAAGGAAAAGGAAGTCTAGTGGGGATTGATAAAGAGTTGCTAATTAGACCTTTAGATACTTACTACATCCTTGCTGGGACAATGTTTTAAAATTTGTGGGAGTCTAGGTGTATCTGGAAGTGCCCGGGAAACCTGAGCAGGGGCTAACATAACCAAATGGAAAGGGCTCCTACCCACCATTGAGGTCTCACCCACAGCAACTCATTTAAATTCTTTTTTTTTTTTTAAGTTGGGAAAGGGTAGCTACCTCAACCTTAAGGGGAGGGGGGAGAAAAAAGAATAGTTTATTAGCATAAGAAATTCTTAAGAAGAGTAGAATTGCAGCTGAGCTCTAAGGAATCAAACTGAAGTCAAACATTTCTAGAAAATACCTATTTCTTCTGCCTCATGAGATTGCTAGTGGCATGTGACATGGAACTGCCTCATGTTTCTCAAGATGGCTCCAATAAGATAGACATGGTTGCCTGCAACTCCTATATCTCACATCTCATAGTATAATTATTAGAAAAAGATTTCATTTTCTACAAGGTCCTCTGAAGAATCCCAGGAAGTTTCTGTTTCTGGGTCACATGTGTGTCCCTGGGCCAATTAAATGAGCCTAGAGAAGAGTTCAAGTGCTTCATCTCTTTTTGTTCTCATCCTTATGCAATCTACTCTGTTTAAACTGAAATCCTTTTTGTTTCTCAAGTTTGCCAGTCATGCTTCTACCCTAAGGGTGGCATTAACTAGTCTCTCTGCTTACAACACTAGACATGACATGAAATGAGAAAATAATGTAGTTGAAGATTTGTAACCCTCCATGGGTTTGAGCTACATGTCTAAAAGCTGGGTCATTATTAAGAGAACTCATGACAATTATAGTCAACTAAAATACTGTATTCTCGTTGTGAAATTGGTTGAACATCTATTGGGGAGCTTTGATTTATGGAGTTCTGCATTGAATCTATATCTATATCTATATCTATATCTGTATATCTAGATAGATAGATATACACACACACCCACACACACACACATATATAATACATATATAATTCGTGCTATATATATATGTATACACTCACATATATATAATTCATGTAATGCCTTTTGCTTGGTGCACTAGCTTTGTGATATCCCTTTATATAAATATCACATAAATTTGTGTTAGTTGCCTGATGTGTACCTGAAATATGCCAATGTTCTAGGTACTAGAAATTAAGAGGTAAGTAAGATTTGGGGGAGAGGGGCAGACTATGTATATATATATGAAGGGGACCCAAAAAAAGTAGAATTATCTTTTTGGATGGCAGGTTCCTTGTAGTACACTCAGAATTTTTTCTTCTGAACCAGTGATCAACCCAAGTTTTCATCTGGAAGTTTTGAGAAGGTCGAATCAGTCACAATTTGTGGAAGAAATGACCAAAGTTGTGACAAACATGTGACTGGTTCTTCATGACCCCTCCCATGCCCACCCTTCTTATTTACCTGATCTCACCCTTAGCGACATTTTCTTTTTGTTACCCTGTATGAAAAAGTTCTCAAAGGAAACTGTTTCACTGATGTGGAAGAGTCGAAACAAAAAAATGGCAGGAGCATTAAAAGGTATAAAAATTGATGAGTTCAAAAACTTTTCTGAGCAGTGGAAAAAGTATCTCAATAGGTGTACTGCATCAAACAGAGAGTACTTTTAAGGTGACTAAAGTTTAAACATGTAAGAATAAACACACCGTTTTTAGTAAATAAATTCCAGTCTTTTGGAATCCCCCTCATACATACATTCCTCCATTTTTAGAACATTTGAAATGTCTTAAATTTACTCTTTTGTATGTGTATTTAATAAATACATGCACATAACGTATATGTGAACCATGTAGTTTTACAAGTAAAATAAAATGTTCTTCTGTGTACTCATCTTACCATTCAAGACAATTAGCAATAATTTTGAAATCCAGTGTGTACTCTACACAACTATTCTCTCTGCTTCACCTTTTTTTTGTACAGAGGTAACACCCTCATAGATACATACATTATACACACACACACACACATACACAAAAAAAGGACAAATAAGAATATACTAGATAGTGATATAACCATAGAGTGTTGAGATGGCAAGTAGTTAGTCCTGATTTTAGATTGTGTTGTTAGGAAATAACTCTTTTGGTTTGGAAGAATAAATGACCAGAAGGAACAACTGTGTGACTGTCTTAGCCAATCAAACTGCTATAGCAAAATACCATATTCCAAGTAGCTTATAAAAATTAGGAATTTATTTCTCACAATTCTGGGTATTGAAAGTTTAAGATCATGGTGCCAGCAGGGTTGGGTTCTGGCGAGAGCCCTCTTCTAGGTTACAGACTGCCAAATTCTCGTTGTATTCTTATACGGTGGAGAGAGGGTAAGAGAACCATCTGAAGTCCTTTTTAGAAGGACATTAGTGTCTAATCCTATTAATGAGGACTCCATACTTATATCCAGTTACCTCTCAAAGGCCCCACCTTTTAAGACCATCATATTGGGGATTAGGATTTCAACATATGTATTTTGGGGGAATACCAACATTCAGTCCTTAACAGTGACAGAGGGGAAAGAACATAACAAATGAAATAGTTAATGAAAAGGTCCTAGTGAGGAGAGAACTTTCATTCATTCATGGGACCATTTTACAAGTACTGTTGACTCTTATTATGTTCTAGGCCTTGTGTTAGGCCTTAGAATTCAACAGTGAATAACAGAATGATCTCTGCCTTCATGGCACCTAGATTCTAGAAGTGGAGCTGGACCATAAAAAATAAGCAAAATATCTTATATTTCATGTGAGAAGTTAATAACTACTAGAAATAGCAATACACAGTAAGGAGGGATTAAACAATAAATGGCAGGGTGTGTGAGAGGGCCAAGATGGATTACAGTACTAATTAGGAGAGTGAAGGCAGGTTTCATTTTGAACAAAGCCTTAACATTGGTGAGGACATTGTGTATCTCAGTATTTATGAGGAAGCTGGGTGGGTGGGGGGCGGAGACCTAGCTCAGAACAGAGGTGGGAACCAAGCAATACCAGAGAGCAGAGACACAGAGTTATAGCATAAGAACAGTCTGGGTAGGACAGCAACTGATACCAAGGCCATCATTTCTGAATTTTTGCCACTGACACTATGCTGGGACTGTTGACAATATATCTGTGAAGGATACCTCAACTCTCCTTATGTTTTCCCATCACTCCTACTAGATTTGAAGTTCTAGGGAAGAGGAAAATTGTGATCTAGGTGAGTTATTAAGCCTTTTAACTACCTCAAGATGGGGGAAGAGAAACACTTGGATTATTTGGCTTTGCTGGTGGGAATCCGAAGCGTGGTCTACTGAGCCTCATAAAACAGAAAATTTCCCCAAAAGGAATAAGACTCTGGATAGAAGACACGATGATAGACTTCAACTAAAACCCCTTACTGTTGCAGTTTGTCAACTCCTTAAATAAGGTGGGAAGACAAAAATGGCACTAATTGAATTGAAATTGAGTTAAAATCTGATTTATATGTAAATTATAGTTCTAAATTAAATTCTAACATTTATCTTAATATTTGCAGTGTTTTGACTCATTTAATTTTGACATTCAGTAATAAATTGCTATATTATAGCTATATTTATGTGACCTATTTAACATTTTTCCTATTTTCATAAAATATGTAACAATATCTCTATTTAAAAAAAGAATAACTTCCCAATTTTCAATATTCAGCTTTAAATAGTCCCCTCTGAAATATCTGACTTCCAAAAACATAATACAAGAAAAGTAAATCACAAAACACATTGTTATTATTTTTCCTGTGTTGGACTATCAAGTTTCCCTTGGTCTTGAGAGATTCATTAACTTCACAGAGTTTATATAGTTATGCTTTCTGCTGGAGATTCTCAGATTACAGTAATCAGAGCTCATTGCCAACTCTTTTCTGATAACTTCCTGAAGAATATCTGAAAACCCATTAACATGCAGTGCATGGAGCTGCTTCAGGGTGGAGAAAGAGAGAACAACTTATACAACTCCTCTGGGGTGTGTATAAATCTCTTCAACCCTGATATGCATGCTGTATTAATAACCAAAACCATGCAGGATGGAGCAATTGTATAAGAAAGATAATATTAAGCTTTTTCTTTTTTAAGCATTTCTGCTACTACTGCAGTCGACAGATCTCCATTTTACAGTGAATACATTTTTGCTCAATACTTCACAGATTTGGCTGCATCTTCTTTTTTCTTGGAGCTCTGTCTTCTGAATTATTTAACAATTCATAATATTTTGAGCCATGCTCTCCTGTCTTTAGTGCTTTCTGTGAGTGCACATCATCTCTAGTATCTATTGTGTGTCTTCTATGTACAACAACACCAAGAATCAGGGGCTTCCTCTGCCTCTAAGACGACTCAGGGCAATAGGCTGATGGGCAGATGGGCATGGCCCTCACTTTTTCGTGCTTCTTTTGCTTGGTTGCTGCTCCGATTTTCCAGTCCTTGACTCCCAAAATAGTAGCTTTCTGTGCCTCTTTTAATTTGCAGGCTGAATTTGTCTTCCCAGTGTCACTGCCTCTTTGATAATGAACTGATGGTGTTCCTTTAAGCTCAGAGGTTTCCACCCTAGTCCCAGGTATGACTATCCGCACATCTTGCTGACTTGACGTGACATAACTAGGCTTAGTCCCAAATGATTGTCCTGTTTATTCTTTCTAAAAACATATATACAATATATAATTCCCATACTCAAGAGCAATTTTTAATGTCATTAATCGGCTGGAAGAATGAAAGTGAAATTTCCTTTTTCATGGGTATTAGTTTCATATTTTCATGAATGGACTATTACAGTTTCAAGATCAATACTCACAATGAGGTTATACATTTCTCAAGATTTTGATGTTATTTTCCCCTTTTTACTCCTTTGCAAAAGGCAGTTATGTAAAATTGTGAAATATTAGAGCTATATTTAGGAAATTATAAATTTATAAAACTAAGAGTATGGAACATAAAGAGAATGAATGTTTTCTTTTGTGTGTGTGTGTGTTGGAGTCTCACTCAGTTGCCCAGACTGGCGAGCAGTGGCTGCTCCCGGCCACCACAGCCTCGACCTGCTGGGCTCTGGCGATCCTTCTGCCTCCGCCTTCCAAGTAGCTGGAACTACAGGCATGCGCTACCACGCCTGGCTGATTTTTGATTTATTGTAGAGATGAGGTCTCATTGCCCTGGCGGGTCGAAACAGTGGGTTCAAGCTCGGGGACAACTCCCAGGAGCGGACTGGCAGGTTGACTTCACTGTCATGCCCCCAGTACGCAACCTAAAATACCTCTTTGTCTTCATGGACACCTTTTCTGGGTGGGTAGAAGCGTTTCCAATCTCAAATAAACGAGCGGCAACAGTAGGGACTATCCTTGCTAGACACATCATTCCCAGGTTCAGTGTCCCCATGTCCCTACAATCTGACAATGGGCCCGAATTCACTTCATGGGTGGTACAGTCTCTAACAACTGATCTTCACATTGATTGACATTTCCACATTCCATACCACCCACAGTCATCTGGAAAGGTAGAGTGAACCAATCGAACACTTAAAGACATCCTACTAAACTATCCCTCGAACTACATCAAAACTGGGTCAACCTCCTTCCTTTGACCCTCTTCCACTTACAAGTTCTCGAAAAAAAACCATCCCAACTCTCACCTTTTGAAGTAATGTATATCCATCCAGCGCTGCCTCCAGGAGTCCCCACCTCAACCCCTCTGACACCCACTCATATGCTTTACTCACTTTTGTCTTTCATTTGTTCCCACATTTGGGAATATCAAAATCTCCTCTTACCTGTCTCAGTCAGTGGTCAAATCCCACCTCCCCCTTCTCCTTGGACAGTGGGTCTATCTCTCTGACCCAGAAACAAAGTCTCTTTTAAACCCAAAGTGGTCTGAACTTCTTCAGGTAATTTTATCGACTCCCACGGCCGCAAAACTCATCACGGGCCATCATTAGGTCACCCCATGGATTCACATCTCCCGCTTAAAACCTGCTGCCCCTCCTTCCTCGCATCTCACCCATAATATTTGTCCACCCACCTA
>NW_007248464.1:68695-69882 GCF_000164805.1 Carlito syrichta
TCCTAATTGTCACAGGCTTTGTTCTCATCAAATGCCTCCTCTAAACACTAAAGTAGCCCCCAGTCTTGCCTCCAAAGTCACTATTCTCTTATTTCTCATCCTTCCATTAACCCAAACCTACCAACCTCACCCCTATTATGTGCCAGGTAACTTTTCCTGGAAGATAATACATGCTGCTACACAGACTGTGGTCTCCACCTACCTCGGACGTGGACAGCCAATATTTACATTTGATCTTTGTGAACTGTGGCTCAGCCTGTCCATTGTCCCAGGGGGATGGGGAGGCTCATCCACCAGAGGATGGGGATGTAGTTATGGCAGTCTGGAAGACGAAATTCAACTCAAGAACGTCAAGTTCTATGTCTGTCCTGACACGGGAGACAAACACTGCCACAAATCCCAGCAGTTTCACTGTGCTGCCTGGGGATGCGAAACCATAGCCCCATAGAAAGGCAACTCTGACCCTTACATATCAATTGTAAGACTGCCCTCCACTTCTCCCTGTACACAACCCAAAACCTGCAATCCACTACGGCTTATCATCAACCTGTGGGACGCTTTTAGCCTTCAAAAAACATGGGACACTGGAAAAACGTGAGGCCTTCAACTGTAAATACCTGGAACCAATCCTGGCATGTTATTTACAGTCCAACAAAGGCCTATTCCACGCACCCCCAGTCCCGTGGGACCATTGCGCAAAATAATTCTACCCAAACCTATACTCACGGACTCAAAAATTCAACTCATAACTTCTCCCCTTCTCACCCCAAGGGGGGTAACAATCATCTCACCCACTTTAAAGGCCCCCCATTCCCTTACTGCCTGATTGCTTCCTTCACTTACTAACGGTGGTACACCATCTACTTAATAAAACCCACCCCTCTCTGGCAAAATATTGATGGCTATGCTTAAACCCACAGCCCCCATATTACGTGGAAGTCAGAGCCGTTTCTTCAGTAGGCAATGCAGAAACTAACATAAAGATACTTACTCTTACTGATATACAAAATGTGCAATTATGTCCCTGGGGCACTCATCCCACACTGACGCTTGATGACCTCCAGGGACAAGGAATGGGTCTCTTCTCCCCAACCTTTCCCATAACTACATCCCTCCTCCGATTGTCTTGCAACAACACCTCTCATATTAACATCGCTACCTTCCATAATCAAACCATCCCCCATTTT
>NW_007248464.1:70079-71340 GCF_000164805.1 Carlito syrichta
CGAGGCCTAGACCTCCTTTTCCTAAAACAAGGAGGGTTGTGCATAACTCTAGGAGAAGCCTGCTGTTTTTATGCCAACAAATCAGGGATAATAAGAGAAACTCTAGCTCAAATAAGGGATAATATACAACACCAGGAATCGCAAAACCAGGCTATGGCAACTGGTATCAAACCCTCTTCTCATGGCCCCCCTGGCTCACCACCCTAGTCTCGGCAATAGCCAGCCTAGTAATCCTCCTCCTACTGGCTGTAACCCTAGGACCATGCATCATCAAATATCTCCTTACCTACATGAAGACTACTGTCTCAAACTTTTCAAATCGAAGACTTAACCTCCTATTGCTCGATAGCTACCAACCAGTTCCTGTAGAAAATCCAGAACTATAACAACCAAATTTTCATCTAATTTTTTCTTTTAGATATGCTCTCTTCCAGGTTTTCTGTCTACCTCCACAGTCTGCTCCAGGACAGCTGGTTACTACCATCCCCGTGCTCATTAGAAGACTGACCAGAACAGGTCACTGTTCTACACTTACAAGGAACCTTTATGGAACTCTCACTGGCGGAAATCTACACCTTCAGCACCTACCTTTGGGCCCTGCTCTGGCTGGCTCTGCACCCTTCCAACACCTTACTCTCACAATGCCCCCAACCAGCAAGAAGTAGCCAGAAAGAGTAAAGATACCCCTCCCCATGAAAACAGAAAAGGTGGGAATGAAGGGTGCAGGAAGCGACCAGAGGGGTGGCTCCCAAAATGGCACTGACACACCAGACAACAAAGGCCCTAGGTCCCGGCTTCTCTGAGCACAATTCCCCGCCCGCATGAATTTCAAACCTTCGCGCGCGAATTTCAAACCTGCAAACCTCCAGTCCTTAGCCAGCTTTGTTATGCATCCAATAGGACTATAACACGGCATCGGCCACACCCTACTCCCATGCAGCTCCTCCAATAGGAACATAGCACGGCCCCTTCCAGTCCCTGTCAGGCTGATTAATACAGCCCTCTCCCACAACTCTCTCTCTTTTTTTCCTTTTTCCCATTACAGATCCTCTCTGTAACAGTCCCCTTTAATAAATCTCTTGGTCCTGGCTGGATGTGGAGTCATTACTGGCCCCGAAATTCTTTTAGCATCTGTCTTTCAATGGTGTTTGAATGACACCATTACCTAGCTAAAATGTTTATACAAACTGCTCATGTGACTGCAGTTTTTTTTTGAGTTGGAGTCTCACTCTGTCACCCAGACTGGAGTGCAGTGGCTGCT
>NW_007248464.1:71412-257773 GCF_000164805.1 Carlito syrichta
GCAGCCTCGACCTGCTGGGCTCTGGCGATCCTTCCGCCTCAGCCTTCTGAGTAGCTGGAATTACAGGTGTGTGCTACCACACTCGGCTAATTTTTTGATTTATTGTAGAGATGATGTCTTGCCTGCCCAGGCAGGTCTCAAACATGTGGGCTCAGGCAATCCCCTCACCTCAGCCTCCCAAAGGTGTGGGATTACAGGTTGAGCCACCGAACCCGGCTGTGACTGCAGTTTTTAACTTTTTAACTCTGTTTCCATTTTTTCTTATCTATCAGGTAAGCATACACAGGTAAGCCATGTAGAAAATTAACTCTTGTGAGAATTATTGATACTTCTTGTGTACTGCTACGTGTCAAGGCATATTGCAAGACATTTTACATCGTCTTTAATCCTTCCGCAAAACTGCATGGCAGGTTTTATTATCTATATTTTAAGAAGATAATACTAAGGCACAAGAGTTTAAGTATTTTGCCAGTTAATAAGAACAGAATAATTGTAATTTAAGATAGTCTCAAAATAATTCAAATGTTTAGGTGCCATGGGTTTTATTTTAATGTAATGAGTGTACCCACATTGAACCAATTGGTAGAAATAAAATGAGGTCCAGGGCTTCTGTTACATAGAGAGGGCAAGAAGAAAAATGTTGGCTATCAGGATAATCTATTAAGGTGACTTTTGGGACTCTCTTGCCCAGTTTTGATAATAAATGGATGAGTCCTGGTATCATATTACCTGAGAAGGCCCTGATGACCAAGGACTCAGATCCAGAGAGTCATGCTACCAGGTACTAGCAGAAGTACTAGGTGATATTAAGGAGAATCTAAAATGAGTAGTAGAAGAGAGATCATGGGCATCTGCTGGCAGGGGAAGAGACTGTACCTGTTCCATGACCTTCCTCTGCTAGTTTCCCTCAGGGTGACAGGTCTACCAAGATGTATATGTAGAGGTGTATTTGAATTATGCAGCAGCAGAACTGTGGTAAAAAATTTGATATGCCCTTCAATGATGGTCTTGTTACCGAGGCTGCTGCAATTGCTGTTGGCAAATAGCCTTCAGTTGTTAGTCCCTAAAGGATTACACCCATCTTAAGATAGCCACCTTGTTAACATCACTTTCCCTCTCTGGAAAGACTGCTTCACAGTGGTTGATTGAATTAGGAGTAGAAGGCCTGGCCCTCTCCATCCAACTTGAGATGATTCTGAAGAATCTAGCACCAGGCCTAACCACGAGTTAAGCTATGGGGTTGTGGCAAACTGACTTTGTTCTTCACAGTTGTCTTCTCTTCCCTGAAAACTAGTTTTTTGTGTTGCTTCATATTTTTACCTCTGGACTAATGAGTGCAAGACCAAAGGGCCATTATGATGGTTTTCCATGGAAAACAAGTTGTCTTTCTTAAAAATAAATTCATTTCATGAGTAAAAATTAACTGCTCAATATTAATTTTGAAAATTTAATTTGAAATTTGAATTTTCTGCCTTTGCTTATTTTTTTTTAATTTAGCATTTGTACATTGAATTAACTGAACAAATCTATACCTAGAGTCAGGAGAATAATTTGTTAAACATAACAAGCACACTAGAAAGCCACCATCTGTCCCATGTAACAAAATTTATGAGCTTTCCTTTTACAATGTCTATTAATAAAGTCATTGTGGGAAAAGGTGTGGAACCAAGACCTTTCATGTGCTTTGATGGGATCACAATTTCCTAAAATACTTTCCCCCAATTTTTGGGGGGAAATTTTTTGCAAACTTTCAGCCTGTTGCAGTTCAACTAATATTATAGGGAAATAACTTTTTATTTCTGCTTCCCCCTCCCTGTGGCTACATTCATAAGTGAAGGGGTATCAATGCATCTCTGAGTCTAAAACCCAAGAGTAGAAAGGGAGATAGAAATGAGAGAACTTCAGGAAGGCAGGAGGAGGCATCATAAGAGTAATTGGAATTCCATACATAGAAGCATCTTAATACTGTCAGGTGTGATAAAAATGTCAGGTATTATTAATCTTGAGGTAATCATCAAAATATAGGGCCTTCACTACAACTGAATATTAATAGGACTTTATACCATAAAGTAATAAAATTATTAAGATTTTACAGTAGTCAATTGAATCAAACATATGTTTAAGCAAGAGATCATTTTAAATAACACCAAATTTTGTCCAGCAGTTTAAGTTTATAAAATATTTGAAAAGAGGAAAAGAAACAAGAAAATGTGATTGTATTATCTTGCTTCCATGCCATCAAATTGAAGGCTTATTTATCATGATGTCTATCAAAATGTCACTCCTTCATATCACCTCTTCACAAAGAAGAAATCTGTCATTGTCAGACTTTACTAAAAAGTCTATTCATAATTTTGAGCAAAGGCAAATCATTTATTTTACTCAATCCATATATGGTGAACACAAAGGAAAGTGATTCCTTCCATAAAAGTGAAATGTCTTTCATAGGAGCATTAAGCACATTCAGATAACTATGAAAATAACTATTATGACTAAGATTGAATCAAGAATTGAAAATTTATTAGTCTTATATCATAGATATTAATACTTATGCTGACACTTGTCATATTTATACATCGGATTCTAATTTATTTATGATTATATTTTAGCTAAGGGAAATTTGATTTTAAAAAGGTGGAGTAGGCATGCACGTGTAAGAACAGCAGAACCAAGAGAGAACAGAATCCAAGAAGTAGCTGTAACCTGAGGATTTTGCTTTGTGGCATATAAAACAGCCATGAAAAATGAAATACTTCCTTGATTGCTTCCAACAAGGATTCATCTGGTATAGGTTTGAAGAGAGTTAGTGGATCAATGTGAGAGAATGTTTAACTATCTCTGCCTCTTCTGTCTGGGTTTATATATATTTTCATTAATAGAGAATATCAGTCTTTCATATATTCATTTTACCTCAGAAATGTCAACATCATGCTCCATAAAAACAAGAAATTAGGCACTTCTTAAAATATATTATTTATTATTAGCTTGATAGACATAGAATCTCTTTAGGATACTCAAATTGGTTTCAGTTAAAAATAAATTTGTGTATGTGATTTAAGTTGCTGAGTGTTTGTTTTGCAGTTATGATGTTGGGTGAGAGTTGTAATATCATTTAAAGTTGTTTTCAATTTGAGGAAGAAAGGATCATTAATTTGGAATTGTTCAAAATGTTCAAAGCACTAGTGTCGAACAGCAAATTTGCAAATGGTATTCTCAAACTTAAATCACAGCATTCATCATAGGTTATTAGAAATGTAGTGAAAAGGTAAGCAAGACACTAAAACCAAACAGGTATCATGTTGAAATGGGAAAGGAACTGGATATAAAGTAATGATCGGGTGAGGGAAGAGGATTGGAGTGGCATAATTGTGGAGATAAGGATGGTGGTCAATATTACTTTGTTTCTATGATCTTGCCATGTCTTTCTCTAAGTTCCTGTATAATGTCTTTATTAAGTTTTTTTAAATTGCATCGCATTGATGAATTGCAGAGATTTCATCCTTTTTGGCAGTAATTTTCTTTTGAATATTCATCTTCTAAACTTTCTTTTTCTTTTCTTCTCTTATATTACCTGAAACTTGATTAAACAAAAGCGTTGAGTCTTTCGGTTAGACGAACCTCTTTTTTTTGGACTTTGGTGTGGAGTAAAGACTGGAAAAATTGACAAGCCATCAAGAATATTCCTTATGGTACAGAATTTCATGTGCATGAGCTTTCTTAGCCCCTGTTGGGAAAATATTACAGAATATCTTTGTATAGAGTAACCTGGAAGACTCAAAAATAAATGATGGTAAATAAATAAATATTCCAGCACAACTGCATCTGAATCATTGGTTTGAGACCCTATTGTATGTATTTTCAAAACTTTCCTAGGTGATTTGGAAGCATGATGAAGGCAGGGAATCACTGTTTTAGTTTTTGTTTCTCACCAACTAGTCAAGTTCTGTCAAATAAAGGGCTGTTCAAACCACAGACTTCTCTTCTCCCGGCCTGCTGGATCAAATGCTGGCTGTGAATACAGGTCAGCCTCAGTTCTGTTTGGAAATAAACTGAGTACAGTGAAGCTCTTAGGACCAATCCATGCTTTTCTTGTATTGTGTGGTTTTAACTGTCAAACAAATCTTAGTTTCACTAAAGATGGGATTTTTAACCCCATTGTGCTCATTGTTTTTGGATAGTTTCTAATAGTATAAAAGGAAAAAAACAATTTTACTACTATGGTCAATCCAAAAATCTTTATAAATATTTTATGGGCATGTTAAATCTTTTTCTTTTAGTTAATAAACTTTATTTCTTAGAGGTTTTTTAGATTCACAGAAAAATTGAGTGGAAAGTACAAAGGGTTCCTGTGTCCCCTGTCCCCACCTCAGCCCACGCCTGCCATGCAATCTCCCTCACCATCATCCCACACCAGTGTGGAACATTAATCACAAGCAATAAATCCACACTAAATTAAATCTCTTTTGATGAGAAAAGATTGGCTACTTTTCAGAACTTATCTTACATTCTGCTATTTCTTTTTGTCTGAAAGTCATATGACCATTTCTAAGCAAAATGTCTTGGAAAGAACAATCCTAGGAAGCTGAACTGTCTGGGCGTGGTGGCTCATGTCTATAATCCAATCACTTTGGGAGGCCAAGGTGAGAGCATTGTCTGAGCCCACGGATTCGAGACCAGCCCAGGCAACTTGGCCAGACCTCATCTCTGCAATAAATAAAAAATTAGCCAGGCATGGTGGCACATGTCTATAGTTCCAGTTACTTGGAAGGCTGAGGCAGAAGATTCACCTGAGTGAGATTCCAACTCAAAAAAAAAAAAAAAACTGAACTAGTAATCTGCCAAGTGCTTTTTTCCTCAAGGACTTCTTGGGCTTTTGTGTGAGGTCACTGTTACAAACATTGCCATCATGTCTATAAATACAACTAGGGCTAATAAAAATTGATATTAAACCCTTTAAGAACGTTTATATCCAGTCCAGTTTCGATGGGCAGTGTGGTGGGTTCTATGTTTTTGCTATTGTGACTCATACTGCAATGAACATGCATTTTCAGGTATCTTTTTTGTGGAATGATTTGAGTTCCACTGGGTATATTCCCAGAAAGGGGATTGCTGTGTCATATGGAAGGTCAATGTCTAGTTCTTTTAGAAATCACCACATTGTTTTCCAAAGAGGTTGAACTAGTTTGCATTTCCACCAGCAGTGAAGAAGCATTCCTTTTTCTCCTCATTCTTGCCAGCACTTGTTGTTTGTTTTATTAATGATGACCATTCCTACTGAGGTTAGGTGGTATCTCAGTGTGGTTTTGATTTGCATTTCTCTCATGACTAGCAAGGCTGAGCACTGTTTCCATGTGTCTGTTGGATTGAAAAATGTGGTACATATACACAATTGAATATTATGCACCCCAAAAGGACAAACATATGGATTTTGCAGCAAATTGGATAGATTAGAGTCTATCATACTCAGTGATCTATCACAGAAACAAAAAACAGAGTACCATGTGATCTCACTCATATGCGAACTCTGAACATTTACCATAATTCTATAAGAAAGGGACTGGCAGTAGTGGGATACTGCCAGGTGGGTTGGGGGAGGACACAACAACAATAAGGGTATCTGATCTCAAAACAGACAAAGTGGGACCAAGGGGAGGCACAGATTTTGCCTATACAATGACCACTTGTGTACCTAATCCTGAATTATACCCCACATCTTTAAAAAAATCATAGTAAAATTTAAAAAGAACTTTTATAAATCAATTTTTAACGTTGCCCAGGAAGAAACCGATCATAGATGATATTATTTCTAGAATAACATTATCTCAGGATTTTGTCTTTGAAAATATGTTGCTATGACCTGTCAAGTGAAATATAGTATATATTAATGGAAATTTCAGCCATAATTCACTATGCCAGAATCCTGCTATAACAGTGTGTCTTATAATATGAATAAGGCCGTATTATGTTGTTCTATTCTTTTAGCAATACAAACATATACAGAAAAATAATGATATAATACACAGTGAATTTTTTGTATTAGTTGTATACTTGGTTCCAGACTACCATCATGAATTAATTGAAACATTGTGATCATTTTTAAACACATGAAGACTGAAATATTCAAATTTACGTGATTTTATAAAAAGTTTATGATGGTGTCTAATTGCCAACTAAAATGGATATTCAAAAGCATACATTGATAGCAGGTTAAAGAAATATTTATGACTCAGAAAAAGAGAATTGAATATTGTCTTAGCTGTCACTCTAACTACACATTGGAATACTAACACATGAACAGTTACCTCCAGAGACCAGTTAACAAAGTAGCTCTGGAAACTAGTGCTCAAGTATTGACAACTTGTTGAACTCCCACAGATAACTAATGTGTATTCAGTATTGACAACCCAAGCCTTACTGCATTGTACTCCTTCAACAATATCTTGAGTGGAATAGTGGCTTTCCTTGCTGAAATATACATATACATACATACATATATATATGGAGGAGCCAAAAACTGCATATACATTTTAAGAGACATTTAAAAGTAATCTACGTATTACTTTTCAAAGTTGAATTAAATTGCGGCAGTAATGTGTAGTATGATGTTCACTCAACTCTGCTTTCATCATTTTATTTGACTGTCCTGGATGACGCATGGTGATACTAACATTCATTTGATTAACATCATCCTTTGGTGAACATCTTACTTAAAATGTGTATACGTTTTTTGGCACTCCCTATATATGGCACTCCCTGTATATTCACACTAAGAAAATGGAATTGACTTCAGTTAAAAACGAGTTTGGTTTCAGGGATGGACTCTCTTCTTAAGAGGTACAAAATTTAAACTGTCAGCTAATTTTTCTGTGCCTCGTGTTCTTGGTGTTTGAAATGGAAATTTTTTCCTAAGTAAACCACACGATTATTTCAGCTCTGAATTTCTAGGTTTTAAGTAATGAAGAGAAGAAGTTATTCTGTAACTCTTCAGCCTTGGACTGATTAATCTATGTAATGAATTGCCTCACCAGTAAACTAAATTATATGTGGTGGCATTATTACATAATTCTATGTAATAAATTTGAGTCTTCTGCTAAAGTATTTTTGTTATGTTCGAAGTAGAAGACTAAAATAGAAACAAATTATTATCTAGAAAATTCAGATCAAAATGACTTGTTTAAAAATACTAAGTGAAACATTTTTTTTCTTAAATCTGTAATCTCCTAAAAATATTGAGTTTTCTCAATTTGCCACATATGTGAAGCTTGAATATAAAGAATAGAATATCTATGGAGAAATCTTACTACATAAATTTGCTCTTTGTGAAATGAGTTGTGGTGTATCAAAATTAAAAAGTCTAATTTTGACCCTACCATTACTATATAAATATCTCTATCAACAGACTTCAATAGACCTTTAAAAATGCATCCACGAAATCATTTATTTATTCATTCATTTAACATATATCTATGTTAGGACTCTGGTGGCCACTGAAGATAGAAGAAAATAATGTAGCATCACATCTTAAGGAATGCAGGGCACAGAAAAAACAAAAACTATATATACATATAAATACACATATATATGTCTATATATATCTAAAAAAATACAATATGATTTAGGACTAGAGTGGATGTAATGACTAACAGAGCATAATAGAAAAGTAATTCGTTACGTGAAAAACACAAAATAGATCTTGTGGGCAGAAGGAAGCATGTGTATAAGATATAAATATTTCACCAGACTTAAACAAGCCTGCTAGGTTTAGAGAATTAGAATTTAGTCTGCAGGGTCATTTGATGCTTGCATAAAAGGAGATAATTCTAAAAAAGAAGATGAGATAGTGTGATGAATGTTAATGATAATTTAAATAATATACTTGACATTTCTAGAAGATAAAATGACCACACAAAGATCAACTTTGTGCTTTAAATATACAGGTCGAGTATACCTTATCAAAAATGCTTGGGCAAGAAATTGTTTCAGATTTCAAATTTCAGATTTTTTTTTATTTTGTAATATACATATAATGAGATATTTTGGGAATAGGACATATTTTCATATACACCTTACACAAATAACTTGAAGGTAATGCTATATAATATTTTAAATAATTTTTTTCATGAAACAGTTCTGATTGTGATGTGTCACATGAGATCAGGTGTGAATTTTTTCGCTTGTAGTATTGTGTTAGTGCTCAAAATCTTTGAATTTTGAAGCATTTATTTTATTGCTATGCAGTAGTGCAATAATGAATGTGTATGAATATGCCAGTGTTTTTATAGTCATTTTTTTCTATTGATGAACATCTCAGACAACCAGATAGTTTCTTGATTTGACTACTATAAATGCATAAATGAATTTATTTATGAATTAATCTACCATGCACACATGTACTTTTATTTTTTAAATGATTTATTTGAGCAAACAGTAGTAGTATTTAAAATTATAAGAAACTGCCAGACATTTGCCAGTTAGGTATATTATTTTAAATTCCCTCCAATAATGTAGGAGAGATCTAATTGCTTCACATCCTCGAGAATATCTATTGTATATGTTGATGAGTTTTCAAAATTGTGTGTTACTACGGAATCTTTCTGTCATCCTTGAAGGTCTCCTCAAGTGAATTTTTCTACTAGTCTGTAGCTTCCTTATTAATTTTCTTAATGATCTCTTAATGAGCAGATATTTCAATTTTGAAGAAATGTAATTGATTACTTTTTAAATGTTATGGTTATAGCTTTTTGTCCAGACTTACCCCAACTTATAAATATATATTACCTGATAGTCTTTTAAAGAAGTTTTATGGTTGCTGTTTGTATGTTTAGATCAATTACCCTCTGTGAAATTTACTTTTGCAAAATGCATAAGTTTAAGTTTATTTTTCCCCATAAAAATATTGACTTGTTCCAGCACCTTTTTTTAAAAAGAGATTTTTTTCCCCTTTGGTTTTTTCTGAAAGCTTTGTCAACAATCTAACCATACCTACGTATACATAGGGCTCTTGATAGAGATTGTAAGATATTCTCTTACACTGATATTTTTGTCCTTTGTCAGTACCACAATGTCCTTATACTGGTGAAAGAGATTTGTATAATACAGGTCTGCTGGTGAAAAATCCTCTTAGCTTTTGTCGGTCTGAAAGTCTTCATTCACTTTTATCTGTTAAGGGTATTTTTGCTGGATACAGGATTTTTTTTCTTTCTCTTTAAGCCCTTTAACAATAATGATCCATTGCCTTCCAGCTTGTAAAGTTTCCGTTGAGAAGCCTGGAGTCACTCATATCTTTGTTCCTGTATCCGTAATGTGTTTTTGTCTGGATGCTTTTATTATATTTTCATAACTTTGTTGCATGGTTTAATTATGAGTGCCTTGGTTAGTATTGTTTTATTTGTTTACTCTGCTTGTGGTTTTATAATTTTCTTGGATCTATTAGTCCATGATTTTTATCAATGTTAGAAAAATTTTAGACATCATATTTTTCCAGTTTTTTTCTCTTCACTTTGAAGAAATTCAAAGGCTTATCTATTTGATTGTTTAATGCTGTTCCACTGAAGCTCAGTTCATTTTTCTCAATCTTTTTTTCTGAACTGAAGTCTCTTTACTTACATTTGGGTCATTTATATTAACATAGATTCACATTCACTGATTTTTTTTTTATTCTACAGTTTCTAATCTACTATTAATCACATCTAGTTTTTCTCTTAAGCTGTTATATTTTTTATTTCTATAAGTTCTACATGGGTATTTTTATACCTTGCATGTCTCTTCTTATGTTTGTTTTTTTTTTCCTTTGAGCATTTTAGCGTATTTTCATAAGCTGTTTTAAGGTTCCTGTCTGATAATTCTATCATCTCTGTTACTTCTGTGCTTGTTTAGATTCAGTTTTTTTTCTGGTTATATATTCCAATTTCCTGTTTCTTGACTACATGCTAAACAATTAGTGTTTTAACATTGAGTGTTTGAATACAGTTGTCCTCCTTTAAGCGTGTTGTCTCTTGTATCTGTCAAGTAACTGAGTAGCTTGAACGTTCACTTTGAGGCTTATTTTAAAAAGTAATCCAATCCGGGCTGGGTGGCTCAGCCTGTAATCCTGCGCTTTGGGAGGCTGAGGTGAGTGGATTGCCTGAGCCTGAGGGTTCGAGACCCGCCTGGGCAAATTGGGGAGACCTCATCTCTACAATAAATAAAAAAAAACAGCAGGCGTGGTAGCGCGCGCCTGTAATTCTGGCTACTCGGAAGGCGGAGGCGGAAGGATGGCCGGAGCCCAGCAGGTCGAGGCTGCGGTGGCCGGGAGCGGCCGCTGCACTCCAGTCTGGACGACAGAGTGAGACTCCAACTCAAAAAAAAAAAAAAGTAATCCAAACTTGCCAGAAGATGGTGGCATAGCCAGTCAGACTGTGTGAGTCCCTGTGTGAATGAGTGAGTGTATACGCTAATTTGTCTATATGTCTGTGTGTAAGTGGGCATGTGACTGACTGAGTGAAGTAAGTTACCAGGGCTCTCCTGATGAAGCAACTGGTACCACATCCACTCTGTTTGGACCATTGCACTTCCTAGAGCACAGAAGCTGAGTGCCATTTTCTAAAATCAACAAAGTTTTTCCTGGGAAGAAGCTACAAGAGTAATTGTCATTCCCACCACTGCAGCACCAGGCGGAACACTGGCACTGAAGGCGGTGGAGGGAGCATTGCAAGGAAGCCAGAGGTTGAGTTTAAATCTATAATCATGCTATTTTATAGGAAGCAGCAGGGAGAGATCATCTTGAACCTGGACTCACTGCAGCCACCTCCAACACCAGCAAGGCTGCAAGGCCCTGCCACTGGGACCTAAGAATTGTAGACTGTGGTACTTGCTGGGAGAGACCTATTTTTCCCAACCCCATTTGCAGCAGGAACAGTAGTCTGTAGAGAAACTGAGCAGTCACTCTAAAGTCTGGGCAGAGAAGTGCTCCAGGGCGGCTTCTGAGAAGAGCAGACCTGTTTCTTAAGATCATGGGGGTGATCTCTGCATTGCTTTGGGGCTGCTCTCCAAGAAATCAGAGAGTATCAAACTCTGATTATGCATTAGTAAGTACATAAGTCCTGGTTGGTAACAATGGATAGGGAGTCCCAGATAATCCAATGGCCCACCCTGAGCCAGCTTTTGGGTGATAGAAGCATACAGTGGATCTGAGCAAGAAGGAAGCTGGTGAGTTTATAACTGACTCTCCCCTGCACACAGCAATAAGTGAAAGAGGTCAGAAGGTCAGGGTAGAGGCTGGGATGCCATGGGATCTGTGATGATGCAGAGAGAGGAAGAAAGGGGAAGAGAGCCCAGGAGATGCTGAGTCAAGTTCTTTCTCCATCTACAGGCATGCACTAACTCAACTGTAGGCAGTAGAGGGTGAAGATTCTAACATTTTAAATTTCAATAGCAAAGAGAGAACCTGCAGTAACAGACCTGCAGTCCCAGAACCCACCACAAGAAAGAGCTCTCCCCTCTCAAAGAGATAAACTAAAGTTTAAGGACTTTATCAAAAGGCTTTATGGGTTTTGGTTTGTTTGTCTTCTTTGGTTGTTTGTTGGTTGGTTTGCTCTTTTCTTTTCTTCTTCTATTTTTCTCTCTTTGTTCTTTCTCTGTGTTTTTCTATCTCTTTCTTCTTTCCCTTTTCTCTCTCCTTCTTCCCTCTTTTATTCTCTCTTATACCCTGTCTTGAACTCAGGAGCTACACAAGTATATCCATTGTAAGGTCATATTGTATGATGGTGGGGAACAAGTCTCAGCTGGTCCATTCACCAGATAGCAAGAATTGTGATGCTTCAGTAGGTTCTGAATCCTTGCAGCCTCTCCCTCATCTATTAGTAAGTGCTCAAAATTGTGAAGAGAAATATAGCACAACACCTCACCTTCAGCCCTATTTCATAATTGAACAAATCCAGAGACACAGATCAGGAAAAGACAAAAGGTACAGCACTTATCAGAAGTGATTGTTTCTATATTTCCCACTGAGCAACAAGATTAAAGAGAAAGATAAGAGAACGGCTACAAATGAAGAAAAGCCAATGGAAAATCACTGATAACCTTCAGAGCCCCAACAAAGAGTCAGTGACTGAAATAATAACTACGGGAGCACAAACAATGGCTATCTCCAAGAATGATGGTAGCTAGAAGGTACTTACAGAGATTAGAGAACCGTTGGATAGAATGAATAAAAATCAAGAAATGAAAGAGGTAAATAAATGAAATTGTAACAGAGTTGGACAGACTCATTAAAGTGTATTTGAAAACAAAAAATTCCATCTAAGAAACTAATAGCAAAGTGGCCAGCATGGGAAACAGAATTGACCAAACAGAAGAGAGAATCTTAGAGCTCTAAGACCAAAATATGGAATGAGCCTAATCTATTAAAAATATAGAAAACTCTTCAAGACATGTGATTTTATCAAAGAAGCCAAAACTATGTCTGACTGGAATATTTGAAGTAGAAAGAGAAATGGAAAACACCTTGGAACAAAAATTCCATGCGGTCATTCAAGAAAACTTTCCTCATCTAGCCAGGGAGACAACTATAAAAACACAAGATATTCAGGGAACCCCTGCAAGACATCTTATGAGAAGACCAACCCCTAGATGCAAAGTAATTTGCCTACACAAAATAGGTATAAAAGAAAAATTTCTAAAGGCAGCCAGGGGAAAAGGTCAGACTACTTACCAGGGGAAACTAATTTGAATTGCTGCAGAATTACCTGCAGAAACAATACAGACAAGAAGGGATTGGACTCCAATATTTAATATTCTTAAAGATAAACAATTTCAACCCAAAATTTCCAACCCAGCCAAGCTAAACACTGTCAGCAATGGAGAATTAAAATCCTTTTCAGATATCCAATCCCTAAGAGAATATGCTGCTTCCAGACCAGCTTTACAGGAGATGCTTAAAAAGATTCTGTGCACAGAAGAAAAAAGAAACAAAAGAAAGACCATATACTTCACAAGATCACAAAAATACACAGAAGCAGCAGAACATACAGCACAAAAATGAAAATACACACATATACTAACACAAAAACTAAAGAAAAGAAAACAGCCTTACAAGAGCCTTGACAAAGACAAATTCTCACATTTCAATAATCAGTCTGAAAGTGAATGGACTAAATGTACCACTGAAAAGACATAGAAAAGAAAAAATGACCCAATAATTTGCTACCTCCAGGCAACACATCTCACTACAAAGAATTCTCATAGCCTCAAATTAGAGGATGGAAAACAATTTTTCAGGAGAATGGATCACAAAAGAGAAGAGGAGTCACAATCTTAATATCAGGCAAAGCAACATTTAATCAATCAAAATTAAAAAGGATATAGAAGGACACTACATAATGACAAAAGTTTCAATGCATCAGCAAGGAATATCCATCCTAAAAATATATGCTCACCCAACACAGGAGCACCAGCTTTTATAAAGCACCTACTAAGTAAACTAAACAAAGAGATTGACTCTAACAAAGTCATAGTGGGGGACTTAAATACCCCACTAACAAACCTATATAGATCATTGAGGCAAAAAAATCAACAAGGAGATCCAGAAGCTTGACTTGATGTTTGACCAAATGGACTTAATAGATACCTACGGAACAGTGCATCCAACATTCATAGAATAAACTTTCTACTCATTGCCACATGGAACATACTCCAAGATCAATCACATCCTCAGCCATGAATTAAACATAAACAAATTTCATAATATTGAAATACCACAATGCACCTTCTCAGACCACAGTGGGATAAAAATAAATATCAACACCAGTGAAATTCCCCTAAGATCCACAAAAACATGGACACTAAACAGAACGATGCTGAACAACTCCTGAATCAACACAGAAATCAAAACAGAAATTACAGGATTCCTGAAAACAAATGACAATGAACAAACATTTTACCAACACCTCTGGGATGCCACAAAATCAGTATTGAGGGAAATTAAAACTCTATGAACACACATCAAGATAATGGAAAGATCACAAGTTAACAGATGAACAAATCAGCTGAGGGAACTGGAAAGACAAGATCACCAAAACCCTATCTTCAGCAGAAGAATCCAGATCACCAAAGAAAAAGCCCAAAAATGGGACATAGAGACAAAAATATCATAGAAAAAATGTACAAAACAAAAAACTGAGTCTTTGAAAGGAGGAACAAAAATAATGAACTCCTAGCTAGAATGACCAAGACAAAAAGAAAAAACCCAAATAATCACAATCAGAAATGCTAAAGATCAAGTCACAATTGACCCTGAAGAAATACAAAAGATTATCAGAGATTACCATGCACACCTGTATGGAAACAAACTTGATAACCTAAATAAAATGGAGTACTTTCTGATTTCACACAATCTCCCAAGATACAACAAGAAGACAATGAGACCCTAAATAGACCAATACAATCCAGGAAATTGACTCTGTCATAAGAAAACTACCTTAAACCCCCCCCCAAAACAAAAAGAAAACTCCCTGGATCAGATGACTTTCCAGCAGAATTCAGCAGGAGCCGATACAAATCCTACTGAAAGTATTCCAGGCAATCAAGAAAGACAGAACTCTCTCCAAATCATTTTACAAAGCTAACATCACAGTGATATCCAAACTGGATAGAGATTCAACAAAGAAAGGGAACTACAGGCCAATATCCTTAATGCAGAAATTCTCAACAAGATCCCAGCAAATTGGA
Organism: Carlito syrichta; assembly: GCF_000164805.1. NCBI lineage: Eukaryota > Metazoa > Chordata > Mammalia > Primates > Tarsiidae > Carlito > Carlito syrichta. The sequence continues at coordinate 86,119 of NW_007248464.1, forward strand.
TCCAACAACACATCTCAAAAATCATCTACCATGGCTGAGTAGCTTTCATCCCTGGGATGCAAGACTGGTTCAACATCCACAAGAACATAAATGTAATTTAATACATCAACAGAATAAAAACAAGCACCACATGACTATTTCACTAGACACAGAGAAAGCTTTTTAAAAAAATTCATCATCCCTACTTGATAAAAATTCTTGAACACCTAGACATACAAGGAACATACTTCAAAATAGTAAGAGCCGTCTATGATAAACCCACAACCAACATATTGCTAAATGGACAAAAATTAAAAACATTTCCCCATGAAAACCAGAACAAGACAAAGCTGCCCACTCTCACCTCTCCTGTTCACACACACACACACACACACACACACAATTACTCAATATCTTCCTAACCAGAGAAATGAAAGAGCTTTGCAACAAAAACTACAAAACACTGCTCAACTAAATTAAAGAAGACACAAACAAATGAAAAAATATTTCATTCTCATGGATTGGAAGAATCAACATTGTTAAGATGTCCATCCTACCAAAGGCTTAACATAATACCCATTAAGTTACCAACATCATTCTTCTTAGACCTGGAAATGACAATACAGAAATTCATGTGGAAACAACAGCCAAAACCATTCTTAGCAAAAGAAACAAAGCCAAAGGTATCACACTTTCATACTTTAAACTTAACAGTAAGGCCACAATAATCAAAACAGCTGGCATTGGTACAAGAACAGGCATCTAGAGCAATGGAACAGGATAGAGATCCCAGAAACAAACCTCCAAGTTCTCAATCAACTCATCTTCAACAAAGCCTCCACTAACAATGACTGGGGAGTGGAAAACCTATTTAGTAAATGGTTTTGGGAAAACTGGCTGACAACATGCAGAAGATTGAAACAGGATCCCTGGCTATTACCATACACAAAAATCAACTCTAAATAGATCAAAGACGTAAATATAAAGATTCAAACTATAAGAATCTTAGAAAATGCAGGAGTTACCCTTATGGAAATTGGAATAGGCAACAAATTCCCAGTCAAAACCCCAAGTGCCCATGCTATAAGAGATAAGATAGATAAGTGGAACTGATTGAGCTGAAAAGCTTCTGCAGAGCAAAAAAAATCATCAAGAATGTGGGGAGAAAGCCCGCCAAATGGCAAAAAAAAAAAAATATTTCCCAACTGCATATCTCACAAAGGCCTAACATTCAGGATCTTCAAGGAACTCAAATGTGCCAAAGTAAAAACAACAACAACAACATACAATACTATTAAAAAGTGAGCAAAAGATAGGAATAGACACTTCTCAAAAGAAGGTATACAAGCAGCCAACTACATGAAAAAATGCTCAGTCTCTCTAATCATCAAATAAATGCAAATTTAAACCACACTGAGATACCACCTTACTCTAGTCAGGATGGCCATCATCAATAACTCAAAAAACAACAGTTGCTGGAGGGAATGTGGGGAAAAGGGAATGCTTCTGCCCTGTTTCTGGGAGTGTAAACTACTACAACCTTTGTGGAAAACAGTGCAGGGATTCCTAAAAGATTTATAAACTAACATTCCATACAACCCAGGAATCCCCCTTCTTGGAGTATACCCGGAAGAACTCAAATCATTCTATAAAAAAGATACCTATGCACACATGTTTACTGGAGCATTATTCACAATAACAAAAATGTGAAACCAACTGTGATGCCCACCAAAAGTGGACTGGATAAAAATAATGTGGTACATATACACAATGGGATATTATGCAATGATAAAGGAGGACCGAAAATTATGGCCTTTGTAGCAACTTGGATGGATTTGGAGTCTATCATACTCAGTGATCTATCACAGAAACCAAGAACTGAGCACCATGTATTTTCACTCATAAGTGGACCCTGAATATTTATTATAATACTATAAGAAAGGGATTGGCAGTAGCAGGAAACTGCCAGGGAAGGGCAAGGAGCACATAACATCAATAAGGTTGCCTGACCTCAAAACAGGCAAAGTGGGCATCAAAGGAAGGCTCAAACTTTACCTGTGTGATTACCACTTATGTACCTAATCCTGAATTGTACCCGCCTCTTTAAAATTAAAAATAAAAGCTCTACGTTAGTCATTAACTTTGAGAAAGTGGGTAATACTATTATGCCCATCTTTGGTTCTCAACAGATTCCTTATGTGGGTCACAAGGTCTCTTCTCTTGCTTTTCAGTGTTTGATGATTCCCTGGCATCTGTAACCCCCTTAGGATCTGTTCAGTATACAGCTCACAAATCATGACGTTTTAACTTACTTCAGCAAAAACTTGAGGGAATACTTATGCTGATGTTTGGAGATTTTTAATGTAATCTCCAGCCCATTGTAACCCTTTCCCACCACTTCCAGTTTCGTTAATCTTCCCGAGCCCTGATCTCTGGATTTTCAACTCAGTAAGGCAGTCATACTTTCCTCGGCATTCTATGCCCTGTCATGTGAGCCTTGCTGGAATGAAAACCTGGGAAACCGTTGATGCCACCATCATGTTTATCTGATTTTCAAGTGTAAAGGTCCTGTGCTGGTTTCTATCTAATGTCTGAAAACAATTGCTTTATATTTATATATTGTCCAATTTTCAAATGTTTATAGCATGAGAGTATAGTCAATCTCTGTTTAACATGTTCAGAAGTGGAAATTGACTTTTGTCTACATGGTTTCAATTAAATTCTGGCTTTCTTTTCTAAACCACATCAAATACTTAGTAGGAAAAAAGAAGATAAGGGTAATTATAAAAATTATTTAGCAACAATACTGTCTCTTTGTATTCATAACTCACACATAGCTAAATGTAAACTTAGAGTAATACTTTTCAGTTGGGAAAGCTTTCTTATGCATAGTTCAGAATGGAAGAAATCCTGATTTAACAAGTAGAATAAACATGGAAGACCTCTTACATAAATCATATCAGAAATTAATACTAAAAATAAATCAGTTGAATATAAAAAATTGGATACATCTTTATTGTTTACCCATCTCAAAAGCAGACAAAGGAAACTGAGCAGCAAAAGGACAGTTTTATCTAACATTCAAATAAGATAAATGTTAATAATTGCACTAGTTTATTCAGGTTGCTATACCATAAATTGGGTGGCTTATAAACAATAGGGATTTATTTCTCAGAGTTCTTGAGGCTAGGAATTCCAAGGTCAAGACCATGGCAGATTCTATGTCTGGTGAAGGTATACAAACATTCAGACCATATAAATAATAATGAAAGATATTTATATAGATAAATGATATCTATACTTGTATATTGTTTGCAAGTCATACACATTTTCACACAGATATCCTCATTTAAGCTGTAAGCAAAGCAAGGCACAATTATCTCCAATATCAGAATTAAATTTGAGATAATTGATATCAGAGACATTAACATACAGGAGAAAAGGTATAAATCCAGTTGTCAGACCTGTATACAAATTTATGCTATGACAGTTAATGAAAGCCTCAAATTTACTGTTTGAAAAACTGAAATGAAAATAGCTATAGATGAGGAAACTTTGATCCAACCATTTAAACTTTGATGGCATTTTGAATGAATCCAAGTATAATTTATTATGGATGCAAAGCTAAATGAAAAAAAAAAAATCTTACTGACATAACAGAAACCTAAAAACAATTGATCTGAAGAAAGTTTTAGTGGCCTGGATAGATCAGAGCAGTCACAGAATTTCCTTAAGCCAAAGCCTAATTCAGAACAAGGCTCTGTCTTTAATTCTATGATGGATAAGAGAGGTAAGGAAACCAAAGAAGACAAGTCAGAAGCCAGCACATGTGAGTTCATGAGGTTTAAAAAATTAGGCTGGGCTCTGTGACTCAACCTGTCATCCCAGCACTTTGGGAAGCCAAGGCAGTGGATTGCCTGAGCCCGCAGTTTCGAGACGAGGCCGAGCAACTTAATGAACCCTCATCTCTACATAATTAAAAAAAACCTTAGCCAAGCCTGTAGTTCCAGCTACTTAGAAGGCTGAGGTGGGAGGATTGCTGGAGCCCAGCGGGTCATAGCTAAGGTGGGTGGCCGTGAGTGTGCCACTGCACTCCAGCCTGGGCGATGAAGTGAGACTCCAACTCAAAAACAACCCAAACAGCAAACAAACAAACAAAAAAATAAGTTGTCTTCATAACATAAAAGAGCAAAGTGAAATAGCAAGCACTAAAGCAGAAACTGCAGCAAGTGATCCACATGACCCATCTAGGGTAACTGATGAAGGTGGCTGCACTAAACAGTGGTTTTTTAAAATGTAAACAAACCAACCTAATATTGAGAGAAGATGTTATCCAAGACTCTTGCAGCTAAAGAGGAGAAGTCAATGCCTGGTGTCAAAGCTCCCAAGACCAAGCCGGCTATCTTCTCTTTTTTTTTTTTTGAGTTGGAGTCTCACTCTGTCACCCAGACTGGAGTGCAGCGACCGCTTGACCTGCTGGGCTCCAGCGATCCTTCCTCCTCAGCCTTCCAAGTAGCTGGAACTACAAGCGCACACTACCACGCCCGGCTAATTTTTGGCTTATTTTAGAGATGAGGTCTCGCCAATTTGCCTAGGTGGGTCTCGAACCCATGGGCTCAGGCAATCCACTCACCTCAGTCTCCCAAAGTGCGGGATTACAGGCTGAGCCACCAAGCTCGGTTGCCGGCTATCTTCTTAGGGGATAGTGCAGTAGGTGATGATAAGCTGAAGCCCAGGCACATTTATCATTCCAAAATCCTAGAACCCTTGATTATGCTAAATATACTCTTCCTGTGCTCTACATATGGAACCATAAAGTCTGGATGACAGCACGTCTTTCTTTAGCAGAGTATAGTGAATATTTGCTTTTTTCATTTTGTTTTAATTTCAAAGGTGTGGGGTACAATTCAGGGTTAGTATACAAAAGTTAATTATGCAGGTACCCTTGTTGATGAGTTGTGCCCCTCCTTCCCCTAGCAGTTTCCCTCAATTGCCAATCCCACCCCCCTCCCTGGTAGTTTTCCACTACTGTCAATCCCTTTCTTATAGTATTATGATAATTGTCCAAGGTCCACTTATGATTGAGAACATATGGTACGCTGTACACTGAATATTTGAAGCTCACTATTGAGACCTACAGCTCAGAAAAAAATTATTTCAATATATTACTGCTCATTGAAAATGCACCTGGTCACTCAAGAGTTCTGACTAAGAAGTACAATCTGGTAACAAAGCATTCATTCTGAATCTCATTAATTAAGAAGTAAATTTGACTTTCATGCCTTATTATTTAAGAAATACATTTCATAAGGCTATAGTTGCCATAGATATTTATTGATTGTTGTGGTGGATCTGGGCAAAGTAAACTGAAATTTTCTTGAAAGCAGTCACCATTTTAGATGCCATTAAGGATATTTGTGATTTGGCGGAGGTGAAGATGTCAACATTAGCAGGAATTTTGAAGACTGATTTCAACCCTTATGGATGATTTTGAGGGGTACACAACCTCAGTAAAGGAAGTAATTTTGGAAGTAGTAGAAACAGAAAGAGAACTAGAATTAGAAGTGGATCCTGAAGATCCTGAAGACTGAATTGCTGCCATCTTATGTTCAAACTTAAATGAATGAGGAGTTGCTTCTTATGGACGGGCAAATAATTTGGTTTTTTGGGCTGGTGTCCACACTTGATGGAGATACTGTGAACACAGTTGAAGTGACAACAAAAGATTTAGAATATTACATAAACTTAGAAGATTAAGCAATGGCAGGGTTTGAGAGGATTCACTCCAATTTTGAAAGAAGTTCTGGAAGATGGTGATGGCATAGGTGAATTCATCGGACTCTCTGAACGTGAGTTCCCCAAAAGACTATTACTTTTCTTCCTGTACCCCCCCTGCCCACTGCCAGCTGCACTGGTACGAGGCCTGGGGACTTTTGGTCCCAAGCAGGACCAGACATTGTGGCTGGACCATGGTTGCTCCACTATGTGTGATTCCCGCTGGCTGGGGAATCCAGAATCCTGGATCCCAGCTCCCTCCCTGGCTACATCGTCATGACCAGCACCCAGTGCCAAGCTGCCGGTCACCCAGGGAGGCTCTGAGCACCTGCCCCTCAGAGATACCGGTCCCATTTCTGGCTAAAGTGCCCTGTGAGGGACCCAGAGCCACCACCTGCCTTCTGGAGCTTTGGAGATCTGAAGCCCCGGGACCACCCTGGCTGAGGCACTCAGCGTGCAAGACCATAAGCCTGTGTAAGGGGGCAGAACCCCAAGCTGGTGTAAGGTGCCGATCGCAGACTTCCAGCTCCAGAGGAGGGAACGCCCAACCCTCTCCTCCACCCCAGCCTGCTGGAGGCACCCCAGATCCAGCGCCCAGCTGTGCAGCTGGTCCTGCCTAGAGACCCACAGGAGCATCCCTAAAAGTGAAAGTAAAACTACCACCTCTGCCATTTTCAAGGCATAGTTACATCACATCGCCCCGCCCACCTATCGGAGCCTCCACCTCCATGGTGACGTCATTAAACAGGAGACAAAGCCCCTCCCCTAAGCTGAATAGAGACCAGTGTCACAGATCTCCCAGGCAACAAGCTAACTGCCTGCAAAAGAAACAGAGGGGAAAGACTGGCGATTACAACTCAAGGGACTTTATCCACTAAGGGACAAGAGAGAAAAATTTACACAAATGAAGAAAAACCAAAAGAAGAATATGGGTCTCTCCCAGACTCTTGGGAGGGCAGACACTGAGAAAACTGACTTCAGAATAAAAACAACGAAGAGCCCCGAGAATGACTGGTCTCAAAGTATAAACCTAGACATCAAGACATTAATGGAGAGATTAAAAAGAATTGAGGAGACTCAAGAAGACTAGAAAGGAGCTGAACTCTGAGATAACAGTAATAAAGAATACTGTGAATGAAATAAACAATAAACAGACAAGCATGGAAAGGAGAATTACCCAAGCAGAAGAAAGAATCTCAGAGCTTGAGGACCAAAATATAGAACTAACCCAAACTCTCAAAAACACAGTAAACAAGCTCAAAAAGACAGAAAAAAACCTTCAAGAGTTGAGTGACTACCTCAAGAGTCCTAACCTAAGAGTAATTGGCCTTCCTGAGGCAGAAAGAGAGACAGAGACCACATTGGAACAAACCTTCCATGAGATCATTCAAGAAAACTTCCCTTAGCTAATCAATGATGCAAAAACTCAAGCACAAGAGATTCAGAGAACCCCTGCAAGACAACAAATGAGAAAACCAACTCCTAGACACATAATAATTCACCTAAACAAAGTAGGCATAAAAGAAAAAATCCTAAAGGCAGCAAAAGAAAAAGGCCAGATCACCTAACATGGAAAACCAATTAGAATAGCGGCAGATTTATCTACAGAAACCCTGAAGACTAGAAGAGCTTGGAACCCTATCTTCAAAGTCCTAAAAGATAAACAATTTCAGCCAAGAATAACCTACTCAGCCAGATTAAGCTTCATCAGTGAGGGAGAATTAAAATCTTTCCCAGATATTCAGTCCCTAAGAACTTATGCAGCCATCAAACCACCTCTACATGAAACACTTAAGAAAATACTAAACACAGAAGAAAAGGGGAAAAAAAGAGCAACGTTCTTCACAAAAGTACAGGAAAAAGAATAAAATACACATGAACCAACTCCCAAAACAAAACAAAAAAAAGACAATAAACCAAGTGGAAGAACAACCCTATAAGAACTCTATGATAGGGACGAACTCTCACATTTCAATAATTGGCCTGAATATGAATGGACTAAATGCAGCACTGAAAAGACATAGAATGGCAAAATGGATAAAATATCACCAGGCAACAATATACTGCCTTCAAAAGACCCATCTCACTAGAAAGGATATGCACAGACTCAAAGTAAGAGGATGGGAAACAAATTTCCAGGTGAATGGAACACAAAAGGAGGAGTTGTGATCCTAATTTCAGACAAAATACCATTTAAGCTATCAAAAATTGAAAAAGATACAGAGGGCCACTACATAATGATAAAAGGTTCACTCCATCAACAAGAAATATCTATTCTAAACATATATGCACCTAACATAGATGCACCAACTTTTATAAAAGCAACCCCTAGGAAAACTAAAGAAAGATATTGACTCTAACACCATCATAACTGGGGACTTTAATTCCCCACACATAACCCTCAACAAATCATTGGGACAAAAAATCAGCAATGAGATCTGGAACCTCAATGTGACTCTGGACCAAATGGACTTAATTGATACCTACAGAACACTCCATCCAAAGACCAGAGAATACACATTCTACTCATCACTACACAGGATGTATTCCAAGATCGACCACACTCTTGGCCACAAATCAAGCATAAGCAAATTTAAAAGGACCGAAATTCTACCATGCACCTTCTCGCACCATAGTGGAATAAAAATAAACTTTAACACCAACAAGGTCCCCCCAAAACCCACAAAGACATGGTCACTAAACAGCATGATGCTAAATAACTCCTGGATCAATGATGAAATCAAAACAGAGATCAAAAGATACCTGGAAACAAATGAAAATGAAAAAACATCTTACCAAAATCTCTGGGACGCCTTAAAAGCTGTAGTAAGAGAGGAATTTATATCCCTACAAACACACATGAAGACAATGGAAGGAACAGAAATTCACAACCTAACAAGCCACTTGAGGAAGCTGGAAAAGCAAGACCACAAAAACCCTAATTTCAGCAGAACAATCCAGATCACCAAAATAAAAGCCCAAATCCAGGACATAGAAGACAAAAAGACAATACAAAAAAATCAATGAAACAAAAAGTTGGTTCTTCAAAAGGATAAACAAGATCGATGGTCCTCTAGTTAGACTGACCAAGAAAAAGAAAGAAAAACCCAAATAAGCACAATCAGAAACACAAAAGATGAAGTCAAATCTGACCCTAAACGAACACAAAGGATCATCAGAGACTACTATGTCACTTGTATGGAAACAAAATTGAAAACCTCAAGGAAATGGAGGACTTTCTGTCATCATACAACCTACCTAGGTTGAAACAAGAAGATATTGAGACCCTAAATAGACCAATAACAATCAAGGAAATTGACTATGTAATAAGAAAAGTACCTACAAAAAAGCGCCCTGGGCCAAATGACTTTCCAGCAGAATTCTATAAGACATTTAAGGAGGAACTGAGTCTAATCCTACTGAAGCTATTTCAGGTGATTGCAAAAGATGGAACCCTCCCCAAATCATTTTATGAAGCTAACATCACATTGATACCCAAGCCAGGTAAAGATCCAACAAAAAAAAAGAGAACTACAGGCCAATATCTTTGATGAACATAGACACTTAAATTCTCAACAAGATCCTAGCAAACCAGATTCGAACAACACATCTCAAAAATCATCCATCATGACCAAGTAGGCTTCATCACTAGGACGCAAGACTGGTTCAACATTCATAAAACAATAAATGTAATTAAATACATCAACAGATGTCAAAACAAAAACCACATGATTATATCATTAGATGCAGAAAAAGCTTTTGATAAAATCCAACATATCTTGATAAAAACCCTCAAACATCTAGGCATACAGGGAACATACCTCAAAGTAGTAATAGCCATCTATGAGAAACCCACAGCCAGCATACTTCTAAATGGACAAAAATTGGAACCATTTCCCCTGAAAATGGAACAAGACAAGGATGCCCACTCTCACCCCTCCTGTTCAATATAGTATTGGACGTCCTGGCTAGAGCAATCAGAGAAGAGAAGGCAATCAGGGGTATCCAAATAGGGAAAGAGGAAGTCAAATGATCTCTTTTTGCAGATGACATGATCATATACCTTGAAAACCCAAGAGAATCTGTCAAAAACCTCCTCACACTGATAAAGGCCTTTGGCAAAGTCTGAGGATATTTAAAAAATGTGCAAAAGACAATTGCATTTCTTTACACCAATAATAAACAAACAGAAACCCAAATAAAAAGCACAATTCCATTCACAATAGCCACACACACAAAAAATGAAATACCTTGGCATCTTCCTAATCAGAGACGTGAAAGACCTTTACAATGAAAACTACAAAACTCTGCTCCAAGAAATCAAAGATGACACAAACAGGTGGAAAAATATCCCATGCTCATGTATTGAAAGAATCAACATTGTGAAGATGTCCATCTTACCTAAGGGAATTTACAGATTCAATGTAATACTTATCAAATTGCTAGCAACATTCTTCTCAGATCTAGAAAAAACAACACAGGAATTCATATGGAAACACAAACGACCAAGAATAACTAGAACAATCCTCAGCAAAAAAATCAAAGTAGGTGGTATCACATTACCAGACTTCAAACTTTACTATAAAGCTACAATCAACAAAAAAGCTTGGTATTGGTATAGGAACAGGCATATAGATCAATGGAATAGAATTGAGATTCCAGAGGCAAGACCTCAATTTCTCAACCAACTCATCTTCGACAAAGCCTCCACCACCTACCACTGGGGAGAGGAGAACTATTCAGTAAATGGTGCTGGGAAAACTGGCTGACCACATGCAGAAGATTGAAACACGACCCCTATCTATCCCCATACACAAAAATTAACTCTAAATGGATCAGAGACCTAAATGTAAAACTCAAACCATAAGAACCTAAGAAAATGAAGGACATACCCTCATGGAAATCAGAACTGGCATCCAATTCCTGAACAAAACTTGAAACCCACAGGCCATAAAGGATAAGATAGACAAGTGAGACCTCATTAAACTGACAAGCTTCTGCAAAGCCAAAGAAACCATCAAGAGAGCAGGAAGACAGCCTACAGACTGGGAAAAAGTATTTGCCAACTCCAGGTCTGAAAAAGGCTTAACATCTTGGATCTACAAGGAACTCAAACGTACTGAAAAGAAAAAAACAAACAACCCCCTTATAAGATGGGCAAAAGATATGAACAGACACTTCACAAAGGAAGACATCCGAGTAGTCAACAGACACATGAAGAAATGCTCAACCTCACTAATCATCAGGGAGATGCAAATCAAAACCACACTGAGATACCACCTAATTTCAATCAGAATGGCAATTATCACAACTCAAAAAATAACAGCTGCTGGAGAAGGTGTGGCGAAAAGGGAACACTTCTACACTGTTGGTGGGAGTGTAAACTAGTGCAACCTCTGTGGAAAGCAGTGTGGCGATTCCTAAAAGCTCTAAACATTAACCTCCCATATGACCCTGCAATCCCCCTACTAAGAATATACCCTGAAGAACTCAAATCACTCTATAAAAAAGATACCTACACACGAATGTTTATTGCAGCATTGTTCACAATAGCAAGAACCTGGAACCAAACATGCTGTCCATCAAAAGAGGACTGGATTAAAACAATGTGATACATATACATGATGGAATACTATGCAGCCATAAAAAAGAACAAAATCATGAATTTTGCAGCAACCTGGATGGAGTTAGAGTCTATAATACTAAGTGACCTCTCACAGAAACAAAGAGCTGAGTATCACATATTCTCACTCATATAGTGGACCTTGATCATCCAATGCACTACTATAAGAAAATGACTGACAGTGTTGGGAAACTATGGGGGTGGGATGGGACTAATGGTAATAAAAATCTGTCTGGAGATGGGGAGACACCTGTTATCAACAAGGGGGCCTGAATGAAGAATATTTGTATACCTAACCCTTAACTGTACCCTACCATATCAAAATAAAAAATATTGATAAAAAATATTTTTTAAACCATAATTAAACATGCAGTTATTGAAAGAAAGAAAGAAAGAAAGAAGTTCTACTATGGGTAAAATGCTGTTAATCAGTATTGCATGCTGCAGAGAAATCTTTCATGAGAGGAAGAATCAATTGATATGTCAAACTTATTGTCTTATCTTTAATGAATTTCCATAGCCACCTATACCTTCATCTATCACTACCCTGATCAGCCAGCAGCTATCAACACTGATGCAAAACCTTGGATGCCAAAAAGACTATGACTCCCTAAAGGTTCATATGATCATAAGCAGTTTTTAGCAATAATGCATTTTAAACTTAGGTATTCACATTTTTTAGTCATAATGCTATTGCATACTTAATTACTACAGTGTATTACAAGCATAATTTCTATGTTTATTGGGAAACCAAAAATGTCATGTGACTCACTTTGTTGCAGTATTCACTTATTGTGATATTTGCCTTATTGTTGTGATCTGGAACTGGACCAGCAGTATTTCTAAGGTATGTCTGTATATGACCTGCAGATATTTTATCACAATCACAGCCTGTTATTTCATTGTGTTGCTTTTCTTTGGTGACCTGAATTGTTGGTGTGCTATCCAAAAATTTATTTCCCAGGCTAATGCCGAGGGTTTCTCTCCCCCAAAACTTCCCGTGTTCTTCTCTGGGAGTTTTACTTTCAGGTCTTATACTTAGGTCTTTTATCTATTTTGAGTTGATGTAGGATAAAGGTCCAATTTCATTCTTTCATATGTGAAAATCTGATTTTGCTTGTACCATTTTTTGAAGAGACCCTCCTTTGTCTTGAAGAGACTATTGGTTCCCTTATCAGTAATAAGTGGACAATATATGTTTGGATTTATTTGTGAGTTCTTGATCTGTCTCATTGGTTTATGGGTCTATTTATATGTCAGTACAATATTGTTTTGATTACTATAACCTTAAAATATAATTTCAAATCAGCAAATGTGATGCTTCAATCTTTAATTTTATTCTTAGAATAGCAGCTTTTGGCTATTTGGTGTCTTTTTTAGTCCCTTACAAATTTTGGGATTTTAAAATTCTATTTTTGTGAAGAATGTCTTTGGAATTTTGAGGAGGATTGCAGTGAATCTGTATCTTGCTTTGGGTAGTACAGACAATTTGACAAACTTAGTTCTTGTGATACATGACATTAGGAGTTTTCCATTTATTCGAGTCTTTAATTTTTTCATTATTGATTTGCAGTTTTCTGAGTACAAATATTTTATGTCCTTGGTTAAATTTATTTTCAAGTATTTTATGTTTTTGTTTGATGTTATCATAAATGACATTGTTTTCTCAATTTCTATTTCAGTTAAGTCATTATTTGTGCATAAAAATTCAACTGATTTTTCTAGACTGATTTTATATTCTTCAATTTTACTGAATTCATGTCTTAGTTCTAACAGTTTTGTTGTGGAATCTTAATTTTTTTTACCCATTGGATTATGAAATTTTAAAATAGAGATAATTTTACTTCTTTTTTCCAATTTGGATGTCTTTTATTTTAGTTATTCTTGTTTGATTGCTTTTGCTATTGCTTCCATTACACTGTTGACTAGTAGACAGTATATCTTTTTTTCTTTAAACAAATTCAGACACTCTATGTCTTTTGATTGAATAATTTAATTTATTTACATCAAGCTTATTATTTATAGGTATGGCCTTACCTCTGCAATTTTATTACTTTTTTCTGGTTATTTTGTATCTCCTTTGTTCCTTTTTTCCTCTTTTGTGGTCTACCTTTGTAATTTCAAAATTTTCTATAGTGTAGTGCTTTAATTTCTTTCCTTTTACCACTTGTATATCTGCTGTAGTTTTTTTGTTTTGTTACAATAAGTTTTACATAAAATATCTTACAGTTATAATCTACTATTTTAAGCTGATAACAACTTCTGTTGCACACAAAAACCATAGACTGTCACCCTATCCTCAATTTACGTTTTTAATATTTTAGTAACATATCATACATATTTTGTGTATTCCTTAACAACATATACTTTCAGATATTTGTGATCATTTTTTATCTCTAACCTTCATATGTGTGATTCACATACCACCATTACAGTATTGGAATATTCTGATTTTGACTATTTACTTGTACCAGTAAATTTTATACTTTCATATAGATTTATGGTAGTAATTATTGTCCTTTCAATTTTTCTTGAAAAATTCACTTAAGCATTTCTGGTACGATTGATCTTTGTAATGAATTGCCTCAGCTTTTGTGTCTCTGTGAAAAACTTTGTTTTTCCTTCATTTTTGAAGAACAGCTTTGCTGGACAAAGTACTCTTGAGTGGAAGGTTTTTTGGTTGTTTTTGTTTTATTTTGTTATCCCCCAGCATTTTTAATTTATCACCTTTTTTGTTTCCAATATAAATCTTGTTTTATTTATAGATTTTAAAATTTATTTTTATTTTAAAGATGTGGGGTAAAGTTTCATGTTAGGTACGTAAGTGGTTATCTGTACGGTTAAAGTTTGGTACTCTTATTGATGTCATGTGTCCCTCCCCTCCCCTGGAAGTGTCCCCCTATTGCCAATCCCTTTCTTATAATATTATGATAAATGTTCAGGGTCCACTTGTGAGTGAGTACTTATAGTACTTAGAACTTTGTTTCTGGAATCAATCACTGAGTATTATAGACATCAATTCCATCAAAGTTGCTGTGAAGTTAATAATTTTATTTTTCTTTATGACTGCATAATATTCAATTGTGTAAATGTACCACATTTTTAAAACTCAGTTCACTTTTGATGGGCAGCACTGTTGGTTTCATGTTTTTGCTATTGTGAATAAAGCTGCAATAAGCATGTGAGTGTAGGTATCTTTTTTAATAGAGTGATTTGAGTTCCTCCAGGTATATTCCCAGTAGGAGGATTGAAAGGGTAGGTACATAAGTTTTCATCATACAGGTAAAGCTTGGTCCTTCCCTTGGTCCCTATGTTGCCTGGTTTGAGATTGGGTATCCTTATTGACATTATGTGTCTCCCCTCCCTCCCCTGGCAGTGTCCCACTACCGTCAATCCCTTCCTTATATATATTATGATAAATGTTCAGGATTTGCTGATGAGTATATGTAGTACTCAGATTTTTGTTTCTGTGATAGATCACTCTGTATTATAGACTCTAAATCCATCCAAGTTGTTGTGAAGTCTGTAATTTTGTTTTTCTTTATGGCTACATAATATTCCATTATATATATGTATCACATTTTCTTTATTCAGTCAACTATCAATGACCAGTCAGGTTGGTTCATACTTTTGCTATTGTGGATAATGCTTCAATAAATACACGTGTGCAGGTTTTTTTGTTTTGTTTTTTTTTTTTGAGAGTGATTTGAATTCCTCCAGGTATATACCCAGAAGGGGGATTGCTGGGGCATATGGAAGTCCAATTTTTTAGATCTATTAGAAATCACCACACTGTTTTCCACAGAGGTTGTACTAGTTTACATTACCACCAACAACGTAAAAGTATTTCCTTTTCCCCACATCCTCTCCGGCATCTGTTGGTTTTTGTTTTTTTGGTTTTTTTTGAGTTATTGATGATGACCATCCTAACTGAAGATAAGGGGTATCTCCGTGTGGTTTTAATTTGCATATCTTTGATGATTAGTGAGGCTGAACATTTTTTCATGTATCTATTGGCTGCTCACATGTCTTCTTCTGAGAAGTGTCTATTCATATCTTTTGCTTACTTTTTAATAGGGTTGTTTGTTTTTTCCTTTCTGCACAGTTGAGTTCCTTGTAGATCCTGAATGTTAGGCCTTTGTCAGATAGATACACAGTTGGCAAGTATTTTTTCTCATTCTGTATACTGTGTCCCGACTCTCTTAATTTTTCTTTTTTTCTTTTCTTTTTTTTTTTTTTTTTACCTTTCAGAAACTTTTCAGTTTGGTGAGGTCCCACTTGACTATCTTATCTCTCATGGCATTTGCTTTTGGAGATTTGATGAAGAATTTGCCTACTCCAGTGTGCATAAGCATGCTTCCTGTGTTTTCTTCTAGAATTCTTATAGTTTGAGGTTTTACATTTAGGTCTCTGAATCATCTAGAGTTGTTTTTTGTGTGTGTATGGTTATATATGGGGGTCATATTTCAATTTTCTGCATGTGGTCAGCCAGTTTTCCCAGCACCATTTACTGAGTAAGTTCTCCTCTCCCCAGTGGTTGTTGGTGGAGGATTGTCAAAGATGAGTTAGGTGAATCATTGTGATTTTGCTTCCAGAATCTCTATCCTGTTCCATTGGTCTATATGCCTGTTCATAAGCCAGTACCAGGCTGTTTTGATTATTGCAGACTTATAGTAGTAAACTTACAGTAAACTTATAGTAACTTTACTTATAGTAAAGTTTAAAGTCTGGAAGTGTGACATCGCCTGCTTTGCTTCTTTTGCCAAGGATTGTTTTGCTATTCGTGGTCATTTATGCTTCCATATGAATTTCTGTATTGTCATTTCCAGCTCTGAGAAGAATGATGTTGGTAATTTAGTGGGTATTGAGTCAAACCTATAGATTGTCTTGGGTAGAATGGACATCTTAACAATGTTGATTCTTCAATCCATGAGCATGGAATATTTTCCTGTTTGTTTGTATCATCTTTGATTACTTTGAGCAGTGTTTTGTAGGGGTTTTTTTTTGTTTTTGTTTTTTGTTTTGTAAAGGTCTTTCATTTCTCTGGTTAGGCAGATCCTGAGCTTTTTTTTTGTTTTTGTGGCTGTTGTAAATGGGATTGTACTTTTTATTTGGCTCTCTACCTGTTTGTTATGGTGTATAAGACTGAGACTGTTTTTTCACATTTATTTTGTACCCTGAGACTTTGCCAAAGTCCTTTATCAGTGCAAGGAGTTTTTTGACAGATTATCCTAAGTTTTCAAGGTATAGGGTCATATCATTAGCAAAGAAGGATAACTAACTTCCCCTGTTCATATTTGAATAGCCCAGATTTTCTTCTCTTGTCTGATTGCTCTAGTTAGGGCTTCTAACGCTATGGTAAACAGGAGGGGTGAGAGTGGACAGCTTTGTCTTGTTCTAGTTTTCAGGGGAAATGATTCCAATTTCTCTCCATTTAGCAGTATGTTGTCTGTGTATTTATCATATATGGCTCTTACTATTTTGAGGTATGTTCTATCAATGCTCAGTGTTCAAGGGATTTTATCAAGAAAGGATGAAGAATTTTATCAAAAGCTTTCTCTGTGTCTAGTGATATTGTCATGTGGTTTTTGTTTTTATTCTGTTGATGTATTGAACTACATTTGTGTGCTTATGGATGTTGAACCAGCCCTGTGTCCCAGGGATGAAAACTACTTGCCCATGGTAGATGGTTTCTGAAGTGTATTGCTGGATCCAATTTTCTGGAATCTAGTTGAGAATATCTGCATCCATGTTCTTCGAGGATATTGGCTTGTAGTTCCCTTTCTTTGTTGAATCTTTAGCCAGTTTGGAGATCAGTGTGATGTTAGCTTAAAAATGATTTGGGGCCTGTAATTCCGGCTACTCGGAAGGCTGAGGCGGAAGGATCACCAGAGCCCAGCAGGTCAAGGCTGTGGTGGCTCGGAGTGGCCACTGCACTCCAGTCTGGATGACAGAGTGAGACTCCAACTCAAAAAAAAAAAAAAAAAAGATTTGGGGACAGTTCTGTCTGGATTGCCTGGAATAGGATTGGTATCAGCTTCTCCTTGTATGTTTTGTATTTTTCTGGAAAACCGTTTGGTCCAGGGCTTTATTTGGAGGTAGTTTTTCTATGACAGAGTCAATTTCCTGGACTGTTTTGGTCTATTTAGTGTCTCAATTTCTTCATGTTTCAGTATTGGGTAATTTTGTGATGTCAGAAAGTCCTCCATTTCATTTAGTGTTTAAAGTTTCTTTTCATGCTGGAGTGCATAGTAAACTCTGATCATCTTTTGTAATTATTTGGGGTCAGTTGTGAGTTAAACTTCAGTATTCTAATTGTAATTATTTGGGCTTCTTCTCTTTTATTCTTGGTCATTCTGGCTAGGGGTTCATCAATCTTACTTATCCTTTCCAAGAATCAATCTTTTATTTTGTTGACTTTTCTATGATTATTTTGTCTTCTATGTCCCCTAGCTGGGTTTTTATTTTGGTGATTTGGATTCTCCTGCTGAAGTTAGGGGATTGGTGGTGTTGTTTTTTAAGCTCCCTTAGGTGTTTTGTTAGGCTATTAAATTGTGTTCCTTCCATTTTCTTTATGTCTGTTCATAGCTATATGAATTGTCCTCTTAGGACAGCTTTCATGACATCCCAGATGTTTTAGTGGGTGTTTCTTCAATTTCAACTGTTGTTGATTTTTTTTCCCACTGTGACCTGAGAAGGTGCATGGTACTATTTTGATCTTATGAAATTTGTTTATGCTTGATTTATGGTTGAGGATATGGTCAAATTTGGAGTATGCTCCATGTGGTGATGAGTAGAATGTATGTTCTGTGGATATTGGGTGCAGTGTTCTATAGGTATATATTATGTCCATCTTGTCAAGCATCAAATTTATGTTCTGGACCTACCTGTTGATATTTTGCCTTGATGATCTATCTGGGGTTGATAGTGGGGTATTTAAGTCCCCAGCTATGATGGTGTTTGTGTTGATATATTTTTTATTTTACTTAGTAGCTACTTTATAAAAGTTGGTGCTCCTTTGTTGGGTGCAGATATGTTCTGGATTGGTATTTCTTGTTGATAGATTGATGCAGCAAATGTAGGGTTGTGTTTTGTTTTTATCCAGTTTGTCTTTCTATGTCTTTTAAGTGGTGAATTTAGTTCATTCTCATTCAAGCTGATTATTGAATGTGAGAGTTTGTTCCTGTCATAATGCTCTTATAAGGTTTGTTGGTTTTGTTTGTTTTGTTTGTTTGTTTGTTTATTTGTTTGATGACTTTACTTTGATTTGGGGGTTGATATATGTGTGTCTTTTCAATTTTGCAGTTGTGGTGTATGCTGTGTTGATTATGTTTTCCTACATTCTTAGGAAGAGTGTGGTCATTCTTTTATTCTTTCTTCTGTGCTTAATACCTTCTTAAGCATCTCTTGTAGAGCTAGTCTGGAGGCAGCATAAACTCTTAGGGACTGAATGTCTTGGAAGGATTTTATAGCTCCATCACTGATGAAGCTTAGCTTAGCTGGGTAGGGCATTCTTATTTGGAATTGTTTATCATTGAGAACTTTGAAGATTGGACTCTAGTCTCTTCTAGTCTGTAGTGTTTATGTAGATAAGTTTGCTTCTATTCTAATTGGTTGTCCTGGGTAGGTAGTCTGACCTTTCTCACTCCCTTTAGTATTTTTTCTTTTATACCTACTTTGTGTAAGCAAATTACAATGTGTCTAGGAGTTGGTCCTCTCATTTGAGATTCAGGAGTTCTCTTGTGTTTTGAAGGATGCATCTCAGGACTTTTGTCTTGGATGACCTCATTAAATGTTTGTTCCTTGGTGCTCTCATTCTCCTTTTCTGCTTCAGAGATGCCAATCAGGCATACGTTTGGTCTCACATTATCACACATCTCTTGAAGGTTTTGTTCTGTCTTTTTTAAAGTTTCCTATTTTTTTTTAACATTTTTAACATTTTGGGTTAGTTCCATATTTTGGTCTTCAAGCTCTGAGATTTCTTCTGCTTGGTTAATTCTGCTTTCCATGCTTGTCTGTTATTTATTTCTTTTACTTTATTCTTTATTAACAATCTCAGTTCTTTCTTTTTGTCTTTCTTCATCTCTATTTATTCTCTCCATCACTACCTTGAAATCTGGATCTGTAGTTTGAGACCAGTCATTCTGGGGGTTCATCACTGTTTGAGTTCCAAAGTGTGTATTCTGAGGCACTATCTTTCCAGTGGTCTGGGGGGAACCTGTGTTCTGTTCTTATCCATTTTTGATGATTTTTCCCCACTCCTCTTTTTCTTCTTCAAATCCATTGCTCAGTGAGAGGATGATAGTTTTCACTTCTGTTTGCTCAACCCCCTAGTCTTCCTTAAGTGGGGCTCCTGGATTTGTTAGATTTTGAATCCAGGCTGGGGGTGGGGGGCTATACTATCTTTTCGCAGATTTAAGATTTGATTAAGATGTATTGGGGGGAGATAAGGTTCAGAAGCTACCTGAAGATTACGGTATCCACTGACTGAGGTATGGATCCCTTGGAACATACTTCCCACAACCTTACAATATGTTCATGTGGTGGGAGCCTGTCTATACCCCCCGAAGCCAAAGTGAGATAGAAGAAAGAAAAAGAACAGAGAAAGAAAAGAGAAGAAAAAAAGGGGAGACAAAGAGAAAAAGGGAGAAGAAAAACAAATAGGCAAGCAAATGGATAAACAAGCAAACAAACTAAAACACACACATACACACAAAGATACACTTGCTCTCATAAAAGCCTATACAGAAAAAAGAAGAAAAAGTTAAAAAGGAGGGAGAAAAATGGGCAAATCAAGTCCAAAGACAAATACAGAAAGATATGTATGTCGAGAATGACCCCCCTCCCCCCAAAAAGTATATATTTAAATTGACTTCCTCTTATTGCTGTTTTTAGAACTTCAGGTTCCCCCCCCCCCCGCCTTTTTTAATGGCATGACTCAAGTGCCACTGCTTTTGGCTTACTGGTAAGGAGAAGGCTCCAGGCCCTCTCTTCTGCTCTCAGTACTGATTGATCAAGCTGCTCTCAGCATGATCAGATGCCCCCAAGTTCTGCTGGGAGGAAGGGTATGATTCAAATCTAGACTCATCCAAACTCATTTTCTGATAGATCTCCTACTTGGATTGCATGTGATGTGTTTGTTTCAGTGTGGAAGTGGGGTATCTGTCTCTCTGCTATTGTGCACTTGGAGCATCCTCTCTGGGCCAACAATGGTCAATCTCAGAGGGTTTGGAGATTTCCCCTAAGTCACAGGACACAAGCTGCTCAAAATTGGACAGGCTAGCTCAGGTCTCTACCTGGTCCTGGACAGAGATAATGGTAGTGGTTTGTGTCTTCTACTCCGATGGGGATCAGCTCATGATTTCCTCCCCATGCTTTGTCTGTGTCCCACTGCCAATGCCTGACCTGTTGTTATAGGTGGTGGTATGTCCCAGGCACCAGGTACCAAGAGGTGGCTGATCTCTGCTGTCTTTTCCCCAGAGATGCCCTAAGAATGGCAAATGTTCATGCCAGGGATATTAATTTCAAAACAGTTGTAAATTTCAGCTGCATCTTCAGGGACCCTGAAGGTTTGATCTTGTGTCTCCTCTCAGTTACCCACTTGCATGCACCCACGCATGCAGATTCATCCTTATGGACACTCACCCTTGCAGAGGCTCTCACACTCCCACAGGTTCCATCGCTATCTTGCCCCCTCCTCCAGTATGTGTATGTCTCTCTTGCTGCTTTTAAAATTCTCTCTTTGTTTTGACTTTTGATATTTTGATCATAATATGTGTCAGAGAGGACTTCTTTGTGTTGTGTATATTTGGAAACTTTGAGCTTCCTGAATCTGAATATCTATGTCTCTCCCAAGACTTGAGCAGTTTTCAGCAATTATTGGGAACTTTTGAGCTTAATGAATCTGAATATTCATATCTTTCCCAAGACTTGGGCAGTTTTCAGCAATTGTTTTATTAAATAGGCACTCTGTCCCTCTTTCCTGTATCTCCTTCTCAAACCACCATAAAGTGAAAATCTCTTTACTTAATGAAGTCTCTTGAATCCTGTAGGCTTTCATGACTGGTTTTATTCTTTTTTTTTTCTTTCCTCTTGCTGACTCAGTTCAAAAGGCCTATCTTCAGTTTCACTTTTTTTTCTAGCTCTAGTCTGCTGTTGAAGATCTCAATTCTATTTTTTATTTTATTGATAAAATTCTTCAGTTCCAAAATTTGTTTTTTTTTTAATGATATCTAGGTGTTTGTTGAATTTCTCATTCAGATCATGAATTATTTTTTTCATTTGAGTAAAGAGTCTACTTATAAGTATTCTCTTGTATCTCATGGAGTTTCCTTAAAATTGTTATTTTGAATTCCCTTTCAGGTAATTTGTAAATTTTTGTTTCTTTGGGGTCAATTACTGAAGAATTGTGTTCCTTTTGTGGCATCTGGTTTTGTTTGCTTTTTCCTGTTTCCTATATCCCTGTGTTGATATATGTACATCAGAATGACTTTTGTAGGAAGGAAAACACATATACTTTCAGATAGGGCTGAGGATGCTGGTTGGATAGAGCATGGTTCAGTGTGAGGGGAGTTAGCAATAATTGCAGTTGCCTCAGTGATCTAGACTGATGGGGTCTGTGGCTATGAAAGTAGCTCTATAGGTTATTAGGGCAAGGGCTTTACAGATTCTCCTGTTTTTGTCTTTCTCATGGTGAGGAGTCTTAACTGATGGGATTTTTCTTGGTATCAGATCTGATATAGTTTACAGGAGCCACAGTGGCACTGAGACCCAGGGCACAGGTGTTTAAAGTAGAGTAGCTGTGGAATTAGGTTCTTGACAGCAGGGTCTTGTGAAACTACTGTAGCACTAGGATTTGAGATACATATAACTTTCCAAGGCCTGGGCAGATGCATTTCTCCTACTAAGCCAGGGTCTGTTGCTCTGAGGCACATCCAGAAGGCTGGGATCATGGGGTTGGCACACAGTTGTGGTCTTTACCTTGCGGGGCATTTACCAGTTTCCTAGGACACTGCTATAATTCATAACTCATAACCAACAAAGCACAGTGGGAGCTCAGGCACCATGCTTCAGAGACTCTGGACTTAGGGATAGTGGACATGTCAGTAGCCCAGACTTTGTGAAGCAGGTGCAGCTTTGGTAAGAATCCAAATGGAAGAATAGAAAGATGTTAAGATCCCTTGGTTCCAGGGAGTAGAAAGCAGAGCAGGAATAACTCCACTTCCCAAAGAGGCAGGGTACCTCAGCAGCTCCAATTGTAGGGGGGCAGTTGCCCAGTTTCAGGTAGGTGGGGTATCATGGCTATTCATCCTGAGAGTGGGGTGTCATAACTCAGTCAAGACTCTGATTCCATGGGTTGCAATACTCCACATCTGTTCATCCTCAAAAAGCACACCTACCTGTGGCATAGGGGAGGAATGTGATTGTTCCAGCATGCTGGAGGCCTGAGGTCCCCAAGGACAAAGGTTCTGCCTCAGCTGTGGCACTGGGGACACGACTGCTCTGGTGATTTTCTTGGCCCTAAGAGGAAAAGATGAAACATTGCTTAGTGGGCATGGCAGCCGGCTGAGGTTCAGAGACAGTGATGCAATGGCTGCTTGCCCTTGAAGCAGGATACATTCTAGCACCAGTTTCAGTTCCAAGATGGTAGAAAGAAGTAGCAGCAGGGACTAACAAGGCTTAGAGTGGGACACAATTATCAGCTCTTTTTCTGGGGGTAGTTCAGTGTGTGGACTCTGGAGAGCTTTCTTAGCAGGCCTCAGAACTGGAGAGGTCTCCAGGAGTCTCCAGCAGTGAAGAATGCAGGTGTCTGTGGCACTGATGGGGGTGGTGCTGGGGTCCTCTTACTTACCTTTCCTCCACAGAGAGAAATTCTTCCTGGTTCCAAACTGATATTGACTGGAGGATGAGGTGGCAGAATCTTATGTAGCCATCTTGGATTTCTGTGCTCTACAGGCTATCTGGTGCTTCTCTGCAGCTTTCCAGTGCTCCTTGAGTTCTTTTCATTAAAGTACAGTTGTTTACCTGTAAGTGTGTGTGTGTGTGTGTATGTGTGTGTGTGTGTGTGTGTGTGTGTGTGTGTGTGTGTGTGTGTGTTGGGAAAGAGCTCAAGGAACTTCCAGTTGGCTATCTTTCTGATGTCATTCTTACTAGTTCTTTCTTGTATCCATGTTTTAATATTATGTTTTTCTAAAATGTTGTCTATTTCATCTAAATTTCCAAATTTATAATTTTTTATAATAATCTATTATTTTTTAATACCTGTTAGCTCTTAGCAACAACATACTTCTACTTATTATTATAGACTATTTATGCCTTCTGATCCCTTTTCCCTATTTTTAAAATCATTTTTGACAAATGTCTATTATTTGTTTTTAGTCTTCTCAAAGAATTAACATGTCAATTATTAATCAATTTTACTAGATTTTTTAAAAGTTCTTATTCAACTTTTGTCTATATTATCTTTCCTTTTTCTTATTAAAATTTACTTTCCTGTTCTATTCTAACTTCTCTGTTTTGATACTTAATTTCTTGTATTTCCAGCCTTCATTTTCCAGCACGTGACTTAAAGTCTATAAATTACCCTCTATTGTTGTTTCACCTGTGAAATCAGGTTTTTGTATAATATATTTTTATTATTATTCAGTTTAAAAGATTTTAAAATTTCTTTCAATTCTTCTTTGATTTAAGGCTTAAATAACATTTATTTCTTATTTGGCAAGAATTTGTCTAGGTGTTATTTGTTATAGTTGTCTAGTTAAATTGCATTCTGGTCAAATAACATATTCTATATTTTATTAATCCTTTGACAATTGTAAAGTTTTTTTGTTTTTGTTTTTTTTTTGAGTTGGAATCTCACTCTGTCTCCCAGACTGGAGTGCAGTGGCCGCTCCCGGCCACCGCAGCCTCGACCTGCTGGGCTCCGGCGATCCTTCCACCTCAGCCTTCCAAGTAGCCGGAATTACAGGCATGCGCTACCACGCCGGGCTGATTTTTTGATTTATTGTAGAGATGAGGTCTCACTGCCCAGGCGGGTCTCAAACCCGCGGGCTCAGGCAATCCACTCACCTCAGCCTCCCAAAGGCGCGGGATTACAGGCTGAGTCACCAAGTCCTACTGTAAAGATTTTTTTATGGTTAAAAAATAATCAATTTTGTGAATATTCATTTTTTGCTTAGAAGGAAAGTGTATCTTAAATTTGTTGTGCACCACATTCCCATATACATTTACTTGTTACAGTTAATTATATATGTCAACATAAAAACATAAATTTGTAAAAAGTTAGATGTTCCAAAACAAAAACGCAAGAAAAATAGCATTATTTTACTTTTTTGTAAAACTCTTTAACTCTGTTTGAAGACAGCTAAATTCTCATGTCCATTTCCGCATTCAATCTGTTGCAACATGTTGTTTTGGTTAAAGTTTATGAAGAATCTGGCCTCGTTATGGATATGCAGTTAGAGAATAGAGGAAGTAATTGATTCCCTGAAAAGATAGGATCACCAGAAGTTTTCAAATCATATTTGAGACTGCCTTTTCTTGTCTCATTATTTTATTAGATATTGTAAAATAGTAATTTCCTAATTCTATCATTACTTCCAAATTGAAAAGTCCTTTGTATTTTCTTTTAATAGCTGATTAAATTTTTTTCTTTACCTATCATTTATTTCAACAGCATGCCATGTCTATTTGTTCTTGTGTTACCTCTTTTTTTCTGATTATGAAATTTTTTTTGTAAGCAGTTTCCAAATTCTTTTAACTTTCGTATTCTCTACATGTCTCATTTTTTCAATTTTGATTTATTTGTTCCTATTAGATATTCTTTTGTTTTTATAATTTCAGTTTATTTTGTTGAAATACTAGTTCACAGGCTTTCTCTGCAGTATGATGCATTTTTCAGATGTGTCTCCATTTCCTGTAGCACTAGTTTAGTAAAAAATAGATTTCACAACAATCATCCATTGGCTATGTAAAGCAATGCAGATTGAGGTTTTTGCCCATGGCTTTATACCTAGTCATCAGGTCAATCACCTTTTAAAAGAAATTAAAGTAAAATACATGTAACATAAAAATTGCATTTTATCTATTTTAAGTGTAAAGTTCAGTGGCTTTAAGTACATTGGCACTGTTGTGTAACCATGGCTACCATCATCTCCAGAACTGTTTTCATCTTGCAAAAGAAAACTGAAACAATAACTCCCCATTCTCTCTTTTCCCTATCTCCTGGTAGCAACCAGGCAATCTATTTTTTGTCTCTGTGAATTTGACTACTCTTATATAAGTGGCATTACAGTTGTTTGTCCTTTTGTGACTGACTTGTTATAATGTCTTCAATGATCATATTGTATTATGTATCAGAATCAGAATGTCCTTCCTTTTTAAGGCTGAATAAATATTCCATTACACACACACACACACACACACACACACACACACACACACACACACGCTGCATTTTGTTTATCCAGTCATCTGTTGACGGGCAATTAGATTGATTCCACCTTAGACCTTTGTGAATAATGTTTCTATGAAGATATGTGTACAACTATCTGTTCGAGTCTCGGCTGTCAAGTTTTTTGGGTATATACCCAGAAGTGGATTGCAGGATCATGTGGTAATTCTGACGTTTAGTTTTATGAGAAGCTGCCGTACTGTTTTCCACTGTGACTATACCATTTTACATTCTCACCAGCAATGCATAAAGGTTCTGATTTATTTACAGCCTTGTCAACAATTGTTATTTTCTCTTTTTTTTTTTTTCTGATTGGCCTCTTAATGTGTGATATAGTATCTCATTGTTATTTTGACTTGTACTTCTCTAATGATTAGCGATGTTGAACATCTTTTCAAGTGTTTACTGGTTGTTTGTATATCTTCTGTGAAGAAATGTCTAGTCTAGTCTTTTGCTGATTTTTGTTGTTGTTGTTATTGAATTATAGCAGTAATTTACGTATTATGATGTTAATACCTTATCAGAATATGATTTGCAAATATTTTCTCACTTTCGTAGACCTTTTCATTTTGTTGATAGTGTCCTTTGATGCACAAAATTTTAAATTTTGATATTCAATTTATCTATCTTTCTTTTGCTACCTGTGCTTTTGGTGTCAGAAATCATTGCCAAATCCAATAACATAAAGCTTTTCCTTTATATTTTCTTTTTGCGAGTTTTAAAGTTTTAGTTCTTATATTTAGGTCTTTGTGCCATTTTGAGTTAATTTTTGTGCACAGTGTAAGGTAAGGGTCCAGTTTCATTCCTTTGCATGTGGATAGCCAGTTTTCTCAATAGCATTAGTTAAAGAGACCTTTTTCCGATAGATGGTGTTGGCACTCTAGCAGAAAATCATCTGACCATATATATGAGGGTTTTTTTCCATGACTCTATTCTATTGATCTATATCTCTGTCTTTATGCTAGCGTCACACTGTTTTTTTGACTATAGCTTTGTAATAAATTTTGAAGTAAGGAAGCGTGATCTACTTTTTTCTTTTTAAAGATTTTTTTGGCTATTCAAGGTCCCTTGAAAGTACATATAAATTTTAGGAAGGAGTTCTCTTCTTCTGCATAAAATGTTGAGATTTCTATAGGGATTTTTTTTAGAATTAGTTATTTTTCTATATTTGTGGGATTCATAAATTTAGCATGGTTAAAATGATAGACTACTTCACTGGTTTTTATTCTGAATCAACAAAATTCATGTATGTTGAGGTCTGTGGCTAGGCCTTTTGAATCTGAATTCATATTTTTTTTGTGACAATGTAAAAAATTTGGAAAACACAAGAGAAGTATAAAGAACAAACTACTACTCTTTTTTTCTATATATATGTTTAAAATATAAAGTATATGTATGTTTTAAAAATAAAATGAAAATCTTTCTCTCCATGTATATATGTGTGAGACTCAAACAGATAGTTGTACACATATTTTCATAGAAACATTATTCACAAAGGTCTAAGGTGGAATCAATCTTGTGTGTGTACATGGAGAGAAAGATTTTCATTTTATTTTTAAAACATACATATACTTTATATGTATATATATATTTTTATATATTTTATATATATATATTCGGTCTTTAGTTTTCTGTCTGTTTTCTTTTTTGTAACAGCTTTATTGAGATATGACTGATATACAATTCACTCATTTAAAGTTTACAATTCAGTCGTTTGAGTATATCCAGAATTCTGCTATCATCACTTGCAGATTTGTGTAACAGAGACATGTAATCAATTTTAGAACATTTTCATCACTTCACAAAGAAACCTTGTACCCTTTAGCTATCACCCAGACCTCCTCATTCTCCCCAGTCTTAAGCAATTGCAAATTTACTTTCTGTCTCTATATATTTGTCTATTCTGGACACTTCATATAAGTGAAATCATATACTATGTAACTTATGACTGCCATATTTCACTTAGCATAATTTTTTCAAGATTTGTCCAAAAAATATGGAATGTCTCACAAATTTGTGTGTCATTCTTGCATAGAGGCTATGCTAATCTCCTCTCGTATCAATTTAATTTTAGCACATGTGCCACCGAAGTGAGCATCACCCCTTTTTTTTTTTTTACGGAGATAACCATTATCCTAAATCTTGTTTTCTATAATCTTTTCCAGATTTTTTAATTGCAAAAATAAAACTGTAGTGAGCCTTCTTGCCCAGGTTTCCTGATGAACATGTTCGAGAGTTTGTTGAATCTTAAAATATGAAATTGTTATATTTATTAGATAATGTAAGATTGTTTTCCAAAGTACTTTAAAAATCTATACAGCTATAAGAAATGTGTAGGAGTTTGTTTTCTACAAATTTTTGCTTGCATTTGTTACTGTCATATTTAAGTCTTTTGTTCAATTAATAGCTAACTGATTACTAGTAACTAAACACTTTTCCTTATGATTGTTGGTATTTGTTTTGTCAAACCAGGCAAACTTCTTTACTCCAGCTAAATGAAAATCATAAGGTTTGCAGCATAAAGTGATGAAGATGGGAAGCCCAAAGGGCTCCATGATGGGCCCCACAGTCAGGAAGAGAACTTCTCGTGTGTGCATTCTGTTCTTCAGAAACCCACCATATTCCTCACTACATACTATAGTATAATTTTCAATACAGAACTTTTTATTTTATTACCAAACTAGTTTGGGCTTTCCTTCTATATTCCATTCGGATGTATTTATTTTTGGTGGATTGATATTTCTGACTAAGAATCATCTGATCCTCTTCTATGGCACAGGTAGCTGTGATTAGTTCCCCATAACAGGCTAGTAATTTTATTTTAAATGAGTTATAAAGAGTAGTTATATCAGGGGCATTTATAGACCAAAACCTGAGAGGTTTCAGCTGAATAAACTTCTTCAATTTCTGCCAAAAATTTTAGTTTGTGTATATTTTCCAACATTTCTAGTGTCATCTGAGCAATCAAGTTCTAGTAAGGACTGGGTAGGATTGCCTGTGCTATGACTTTTGGGAATATTTTTAAATATATTTTTCAAATAGACATCCTCCCATTCAAATTCAGATTTTTTTCTGATGATTTTGTTAATTGGACCAAGAAGATATCTAGATAAGAAATATGATTTCAGCAACACCCCAAATCCCTAGCTATCTCTGAGCTACCTGATACTGACTTGGTCTGTGAGAAATAGTAGCTTATTTCTTACAGTTGAAAAAAAAAGTGATTCTAAATTTTAAAGCACATGCTGTCTTCTGGAATTTCACACATGGTGCTGAGCCATGGATTTTAATTGGATGTATCAGCTACACAGGGGTGACTGCAGTCATGAACTCCTCCCATATGTCTTCCTCTCAGAAGCTAGCCACCATGGTATTGTGTTTGTAGTGCCCTAACTTGCTCTTAATTTTTATCAGAGCAAAACTTGCCTAGCTAGTTTGCAGTAAAATAAACACAGAACACTCAAATCTCAATGGCAATAAAATAAACCAGAAAAGCAGCAAAGGAACAGAATACTTGAACACACACTACACCAGAGATAATACACTACTGCAAATAAGACAATGGAAAGATTATCAACAATATTTTTTAAAATAGGAATGAAAATTAAAATCACAATGAAATACAACTGCATAGCACTAGAATGGCTAAAATGAAATGACTTCATTTCAAGTGATGAGAAAACAGAGCAAGTGAAACTCTCATGCACTGCTGGTAGTGTATGTACAACCACTTCAGAAACGAATTTGAAATTTTCTTTACAAAATTTTATATATCCTACTACAAAACTCAGTCATTTATTCTTAGTTACTTACTTGAGATAAAGTATGTGTACATGCAAAGAAATGTACATGAATAACCATAGTAGCTTTACATGTACTAGCCAAAACCTGAGAATAAACAAAATGTCCATTAAAAGGTGAATGAAGAAACAAATTGTGGTATGTCCACATTATAAAATACTACTCAAATGAAAAATAATAAACTTTGATAAATGCAATAACATGGACCAATTTAAAAATAATTATGCTTAAGTAGCCAGGCACATAAAGAATGTATGCTAGCCGGGCTCGGTGGCTCAGCCTGTAATCCCGCGCCTTTGGGAGGCTGAGGTGAGTGGATTGCCTGAGCCCGCGGGTTCGAGACCCGCCTGGGCAGCGAGACCTCATCTCTACAATAAATCAAAAAATCAGCTGGGCATGGTAGCGCATGCCTGTAATTCCAGCTACTTGGAAGGCTGAGGCGGAAGGATCGCCGGAGCCCAGCAGGCGAGATTGTGGTGGCCGGGAGCGGCCACTGCACTCCAGTCTGGGCGACAGAGTGAGACTCCAACTCAAAAAAAAAAAAAAAGAATGTATGCTATATAATTTCATTGGTATAATATTCTAGAAAATACAAACTAATCTATAATGACAGAAATCAGGTCAGTGGGTGCCCTGGAGATATAGAGACAAGAAAAGATAAAAGAGAAATCGCAAATGAGGAAACTTTGGAAAGTAATGATTATTTTTACTATCTTGTTTATGGCAATCATTTTTTCACTTGCTAGACTTATCAAAGTGTTCAGTTTAAACATGTGCAATGTGCTGTATCTCCATTATTTCTCAATAAGCCCATTTTTACAATATTTCAAATTAATTATTTAGATAAGATCAAGTTACTTCAGGGTGGAATAGCCAAACCAATCATTTATTAAATCAGAACATTGATCTCTTATTTCTCACCTGATATATTAATTTCTTCCTCATATAGTTTAATATGCCGTATCAAAAAGGGATTGCACATTTTCATATGTTTCCACTAATAATGGATAATTAAAACCTGGAAAAAAAGTGAATTTAAGCAATGTGCTCTTTGAAGACAGCAAGGGCAAAATGCTCCATTTACATAAAATATACATCTTGATGTATATTCAGGCAATAGTGAGGAATTTAATCTGTATGTTAATTCATATTTTATGAAACCCCTTATCTCCCAGTCTCAATTTCTTTACTTCCAGAATGGCATCTTACTTTTTACAGAGGTGTACACTAACGGACATACACTAGGCACTGAATAAAGCAACCCTAAAAGGTAAAAACTAGAAGTTCTGACATCTATTTTAAAGCTAACAGTACTTCATCCTACATTTGTAGATGGTTTTAGCTTTCATGTGTGCATGTTTTAAAGTTTTTTTCCTAACATAGGAATATAATTTTTATGCTTCTTGGCTGGTTGAGGGCAGAGATTCTTTCTTCTGTGTTGTTATCCATAGAGATTGATATCATGTCTAAACCGTGTTAAAAAATTGTCTTGTTTGCTAAATAAAACAACAGTAGTAGGCACTATTGACTTTTTAAAATTTTTATTCTTAATCATGGTAGAATACACGACATAAAATTTGCCACGTGAATCATTTTCAGTATAGAGTTTAGTAGTATAAGTACATTCATACGGTTGCACAAATGATCTCCAGAACTCTTTGTGTCTTGCAAAATGGAAACTCTATATACATTGAACAACAACTGAACCTCCTCTCCTCCCTGTTCCTGACAACCACTTTTCTAATTTGTCTCTGTGTAGTTCACTATTCTAGGTACTTCACTTAGCCTAATGTCATCAAGGTTGATCTATGCTGTAGCATTTGCCAAATTTTCTTCCTTAGGCTGATATTCCACTGTTTGTATATAACACATGGTGTTTATTCATTCATATGATGATGAACACTGTTTCTATCTTGTAGCTATTATAAATAATGCTGCTATGGACATAGTTGTACACATATCTCTTCAAGACCCTGCCTTCAATTCTTTTAAATACATACCCAAAGGTGGAATGGCTGGATCATGTGATAGTTCTGTGTTTGGGGTATCCTTTTACATTCCCTCTGCAATGCACAAGGAATCAAATTTCTTCAAACCCTTACAAATGCTTGGTATTTTTCCATCTTTTTTCTTTAATAGTAGCCATCTTTATAGTTGTTTTGATTTGCCAGTTTTCTGTGATTTGCAGAAAATGGAAACTCAGAAACATTGAATTTATTCAAGATTTTATAGCTGTTGTATTGCATAGTCGAGACATGAATTCAAATTTTCTGATTCAGAGACTAGTACTTTTTATCAATATCTTTAATAAACATATAACATATAAATCTGACTATGTCACTTTGCTTCTTAATCCCACCTTTTGATTCTCACTGCACAAATAAAACCACATTATAGTTATGGCTTGCATGGTTCTATAAGATATAGACCCTGTTTTTTCAATGAATTCTTCTAGTCTATACTTTCATTCACTCACCATTTTTTGAAATTTGCCTTTTATTCCTGTTTCTTGAACATACGTGACTCCCCAACTTCTTAGGGCCTCATCAAGAACTGTGACAGCTCTGAGATTTTACCTTACTTTCAGTTGCATAAAGTTAGCCTGCCAAAGTTCCACGGATGCTGTCAGAAAATAAGAGATTTCTGGATCAGCCTTAAAGGATCTTATTGCTTCCAGCCGTAACAGTATTCAGACTATTAGCCTTTGTGCTGATCCCCTGAGTCACAATATCCAGAGCTTGTTGAAAAGAAACGTTCAACCTTACTAATCATCAGGGAGATGCAAGTCAAAACCACACTGAGATACCACCTAACTCCAGTCAGAATGGCAATTATCAACAACTCAAAAAATAACAGCCGTTGGAGAGGGTGTGGTGAAAAGGGAACACTTCTACACTCTTGGTGGGAGTGTAAACTAGTGCAACCTCTGTGGAAAGCAGTGTGGCGATTTCTAAAATCTCTAAATATCAACCTCCCATAGGACCCCGCAATCCCCCTACTGGGAATATACCCTGAAGAACTCAAATCACTCTATAAAAAAGATACCTGCACAGTATTATGTTCACAATAGCAAGAAACTGAAAGCAACCATGCTGCCCATCAAAAGAGGACTGGATTAAAAAAATGTGGTACAAAAACATGATAGAATACTACACAGTCATAAAAAAGAACAAAATCATGAATTTTGCAGCAACCTGGATGGAGCTAGAGTCTATAATACTGAGTGACCTCTCACAGAAACAAAGATCCAAGTATCACATGTTCTCATTCATATAATGGACCTTGAACATCCAATGTAATATTATAAGAAAATGACTGACAGTAGTGGGAAACTATGAGGGGGGAGGGAGATGGGATTAATGGTAACAAATATCTGTCTGGGGATGGGGAAATACCTCTTATCAACAGGGTGCCTGAATGAAACGTATTTGTATACCTTAACTGTACCCCACAACATCATAATAAAAAATATTGATTAAAAAAAAAAGAAAAGAACCATGGGTGACACTTGCATATGCAATTGGTGACATTCCTGAAAAGTCCCCACAAGCTTCTGGAATTCAAATCTTTATACTGAACAGCACATCTTCCTGATCTTTCCCCCAGAGGATGGCATTATCTGTATTACACTGAATGGAAAACAAACCTGCTCTTTGCTCTGAAAAGACACGATCTCCAGCTTTGGACTTTGTAAGCAAAGTCATCTTTTGCACTGGAGGAAGTCATTATCACTGTCTTCTAATGCTGTTTGCTTTACAAACATTCATGAAGAGGTGATCTGAAACACAATTAATGCTTCTGCTCAAATGGCATGCAGAACACATATAATTTTAATTTTCTTTAATTATCTTTAGTATACTTGTAGTATTTGGAATTTTCTATCGGAAGTGTACCTTGCCAATACTCCAATTTTGCCAATGCTCTATTTAAGCTTCATGGAAGCAGAAATAATTTGCAAAATTCTCTGCATTGTTCCTGGAGCCTATACCATCTGGCATATAGGTGATTAACCAATATTTTTTGAATGAATGAATGAATCAAACCACTGCACCAATTAGACCACATTTTATCTCAGTATTCTGTGATGGTTCATTCTTGGCTTTCATAGAATGGTTAGTTTTCCTTTTGGCTTTCATTTCTAGCCTGTTATATGAGAAATGAGAGAATTTAATTTATTCATTAATTTATTTTTTAGGATTCAAGGATTTAGCATATCAATATGTAATATGTGTTGCACTTCCCATATTCACAAAGAAGTTAATGCAGCATGTGTCTTATTGCTAAAATAGGCAAATAATTGTTCATCTATATATGCATAACGAGACCAATTTTACATTATGATGGGCTCCTATGCAGGCAGTACTGATTTTCAGGCACTGGTAGATGAAATTCAGTACTTAATTCTGCAACTCATCACATTCTCTACTAGCAGCAGCATGAATTAGTCACCTTGATTGTGTGCTTTGGAGATTTACAAAAACAACTCTATATGGAATCATCGTCTTTCAAAACGAGTGAGAACGTATCTATAAAATAAAATACAGGCACAGTGCCTCACACCTGTAATCCCAGGACTTTGGCAGGTGGAGTTGAGACGATTGCCTGAGCCCAGGGATTCGAGATCAGCCTGGGCAAGTTGGCGAGACCTTGTCTCTACAATAAATCAAAAAATTAGCTGGTTGTGGTGGTGGGTGTCTATAGTTCCAGCTACTTGGAAGGCTGAAGTGGATGGAATACTTGAGCCCAGGAGGTTGAGGCTGCAGCTGTGCGTGTGCCACTGCAGTCTAGCCTGGGCAGCAAAGTGAGACTCCGACTCAAATAATAATAATAATGATAATAAATAAATAAATAAATAAAATACAGAACAAAATATAAATTTAAATTCATATCTTGTCCTTGTTGTCTTGCTTTTTTTAAAAAAAAGCTAGGTAGATTATAAAGACCCAGTCTTACAAAGAGCTCTGTCTTCTTTTTCTCTACTCAACTGTTGTTCATAATTCAGTACTGAAACTTCACACATTGTACTACTAGACTATCTAATGAACATTTCTAGAGGAAATATACACTTTTTATTGGGAGACTCTCAGCCAATTGAAATTGTTAATCTAAGCAATGTGATGTGAAAAACTTTATTTTTTCCCTTTTCAGAAAAGTGATTTTTATTAAACATCCACAGTGTGCAAGGCACTGTGCCATTTTCACACATACAGTAACCCTTTGGGAATAGGTATTAGTTTCAAGACTACAAGTATTATTATTATGACTACTGTTTCCATTATTGTTATTTAAATGACATTTTAAAATATGGCAACTAAGCCTTAGAGAAATTAACCATATTGACCATGATCACAAAACAAGATGTGGAAAAGTCAACCTTATGTTTTGGTACATCATTCAAATGAGAATTAGGAGATATGATTCACATGCCACAAATGACAATCCTTTCAAGTGGATGAATTATTTTAATAATTTATACAGCTGCGCACAGCGACTCAAGCACTTTGGGAAGCTGAAGAGAGGGGATTTCCTGAACCCACGGGTTCGAGACCAGCCTGGGTAATTTGTTGAAACCTCATCTCTACAATAAATCAAAAAATTATCTAGGTATAGTAGCTCATGCCTATAGTTCCAGTTACTTGGAAGGCTGAGGTAGAAGGATCTCTGAAGCCCAGCGGGTTAACGCTCGAGTGGCCGTGTGCGTGCCACTGCACTCCAGCCTGGGCAATGGAGTGAGATTCCAACTCAAAATAATAATAATAATTTGTATATAAAATTCTATGTTAGAACACATTTTGCATAATTAGCTACTACTGTATCTGTTAATTTATAACATATATTGTCCCATATAAAAATAATTTGAAACATCTTATGTTATTAGATGATTTTACAGCCATAAAGGCTGTATTCTAGTACATGATGAAATGCAAGACAATTAAGTGATATGGTTGCTTCTGATTTTGATCTATTATGTGATATGTATATATATATAATATTGGTTAGTTAAATTGTGTAAAAGTTATAAAAGTTTAAGGTTCTTGCAATATGGTTCCAAAGTCTGCTCCAGAAATTTTGTACCAGTTTACTCTGCTGCAAGTAATATTCAGGAGTTTTGTTTCTGAAACTATGAATCATCAATCAAAAAAGAAAAAATATCCAATTTGAAAAAAAATCTAGTTATTGTGATTATAATTTTTTGATTACTTCCATGGTTGGAGTAATAGAAATGTTCTATATCTCAATTGTGGTCATCACACATTTGCTAAAACTCATGAAAATATGCATCTAAGAAGGGTGGGTTTTGCGGTATACTAATGATAGCTCACTAAAATGACTTAAAATTAAGCATGAAGTTTTTGACCTTGCTTGGACTCTATATCCACCCTGGGTCAGCTGGGAGACTTGCTTCAGGTAATCCTCATTCTGGAACGTAAACTGGAGAAGGAGTCACTACCTCACATATTGTAGAGAGACATCAGGTACAGAGAAAACATAAAAGATTTCATCTGGAAAAAAACATGTATCACTTCAGGTCACATCTCAAGAGCCTAGGGAAATCATGTGAATACTTATCATTTCAAAGAGATTGAAAAGTACAGTTCCACCCAGAAAAAGAACCAGAATATTTGTGAACATTTCTAATGACCACCATATTCTCTGCTGTGCTCTGCTCTTGTAGAGTACTAAACATTTTTATTTACCAATGATCACAAATTTAATCTGTCCCACCTAAAAGTTAAATTTTTATCATAGAATATTGCCTCATAGTTAAACACATAATGTTTTGTAGATTGTCTATACAGTTTTAGAAATTTCGTATTCTTTTCCAACTTTTTTATTTTCCTGATACAGCTTACAACAAAATCTTTAAAAGAATTTTTTTGTGTGTGGCTATGCCCTCAGTAGTAGAACAATGACAGGCACATATTAGCACTAACCCCAAAATACTTGTCAAATGAGTAGTTTAAGTAATTCTAGTGAGAATTCTTTTTTTACAATTTTTAAAAAAAATTTTATTTTAGGGGAGAGGTCAATCAATGACAGGAAGATGGAGCTAACATATAATGTCCTAGGGGTGTGACATGTGGTTTGTCATTTGTGGTCATACGTACCATTTTTCTGTTTATCTATTTTCTACCATCCACTGTTACATTTTACAGTTTAGTCTCATTCTTTGGATAATTGTCCGTTGGGATGTCTATCTTCTCTGTTGCCTTATACTAAGCAGAAAGTGAGTCTTTTCTGACAGATAAATGACTTAAGCTCAGGTCATCAGCAGCTTACTTCAAAAGCCTTACATTCTGTGTGAACAAATTTGGGGATGTGAGATTCATAACAGAAATGGCCCAACATGTGAAATCCATTCTTCTTGCAGCATTACTTTGGTAATGGTCCCAAAAATCAAACTTGCAGGATTTGACTTTGAACCTGCTGAGGTGTCCCGTTATTCGAATTCACAACTTTACTCTGTCCCTTTTGCTAGCATCAGGACACTGATTGTTAAAGCTATGGAAACCCAAGAATTGGAAGAATCTGTGGGAAAATTTGACTACTGAGTTCCACTTTTTCACTTATGGCTAATAATCTCAAAGGAAGAGGAAATGACTGTTTCCTGGCAAGGAAATGACTGCTTCTTGAAGCAAAGAGCTAACTTAGAAATTAGCTTGTTCTTAGAATCACCTGTCCCCATAGTAGAGCTTGTTAGCTCTTTGCTTGAAGATATAGTCACTCCCTTGCTTAAGGGAAATATTCTTTTTTTATTATCAATATTTCTTATTTTGATATTGTGGGGTACAGTTAAGGGTTAGGTATGCAAGTATGCTTCCTTTAGGCCCCCTTGTTGATAACAGGTGTCTCCCCGTCCCCAGAAAGATGTTTACTACCATTAGTCCCATCCCCCCTCCATGGTTTCCCACCACTGTCAGTCATTTTCTTATGGTAGTGCATTGGAGGATCAAGATCCACTATATGAGTGAGAATATGTGATACTCAGATCTTTGTTTCTGTGAGAGGTCACTCAGTATTATAGACTCTAGCTCCATCCAGGTTGCTGTGAAATTAATGATTTGTTCTTTTTTATGACTGCATAGTATTCCATTGTATATATGTACCACATTGTTTTAATCCAGTCCTCTTTTGATGGACAGCATGGTTGGTTCCATGTTCTTGCTATTGTGAACAATACTGCAATAAACATTTGTGTGCAGGTATCTTTTTTATAGAGTGATTTGAGTTCTTCAGGGTATATTACCAAAAGGGGGATTGAAGGGTCATATGGGAGGTTGATGTTTAGAGCTTTTAGGAATCGCCACACTGCTTTCCATAGAGGTTGCACTAGTCTACACTCCCACCAACAGTGTAGGAATGTTCCCTT
Source organism: Carlito syrichta (assembly GCF_000164805.1). NCBI lineage: Eukaryota > Metazoa > Chordata > Mammalia > Primates > Tarsiidae > Carlito > Carlito syrichta. The sequence continues at coordinate 124,120 of NW_007248464.1, forward strand.
TTTGCCACACCCTCTCCAACAGCTATTGTTTTTTGAGTTATTGATAATTGCCATTCTGACTGGAGTTAGATGGTATCTCAGTGTGGTTTTGATTAGCATCTCTCTGATGATTAGTGAGGTTGAGCATCTCTTCATGTGTCTGTTGGCTGCTCGGATGTCTTCCTTTGTGAAGTATCTGTTGATATCTTTTGCCCATTTTATAATGGGGTTGTTTGTTTTTTTCTTTTCAGCACGTTTGAGTTCCTTGCAGATCCAAGATGTTAAACCTTTGTCAGACCTGGAGTTGGCAAATACTTTTTCCCAGTCTGTAGGCTGTCTTCCTGCTCCCTTGATGGTTTTTTTGACTTTTCAGAAGCTTGTCAGTTTAATGAGGTCCCACTTATCTATGTTATCCCTTGTTCAGGAATTGGATGCCAGTTCCGATTTCCATGAGGGTATGTCCTTCATTTTCTAAGGTTCTTATGGCTTGAGGTTTTACATTTAGATCTCTGATCCATTAAGAGTTAATTTTTGTGTATGGGGATAGATAGGGGTCTTGTTTGAGTCTTTTGCATGTGATCAGCCAGTTTTCCCAGCACCATTTACTGAATAGGTTCTCCTCTCCCCAGTGATAGGTGGTGGAGGGTTTGTCGAAGATGAGTTGGCTGAGAAATTGAGGTTTTGCCTCTGGAATCTCAATTCTATTCCAGTGATCTATATGCCTGTTCCTATACCAATACCAAGCTGTTTTGATGATTGTAGCTTTATAGTAAAGTTTGAAGTCTGGTAATGTGATACCACCTGCTTTGTTTTTTAGCCGAGGATTGTTCTGGCTATTCTTGGTTGTTTGTGTTTCCATATGAATTCCTGTGTGTTTTTTCTAGGTCTGAGAAGAATGTTGCTGGTAATTTGATAGGTATTGCATTGAATCTGTAAATTGCCTTAGGCAAGATGGACATCTTCACAACGTTGATTCTTCCAATCCATGCGCATGGGATATTTTTCCACTTGTTTGTGTCATCTTTGATTCCTTTCAGCAGAGTTTTTTAGTTTTCATTGTAAAGGTCTTTCACATCTCTGGTAAGGAAGATGCCAAGGTATTTCAATTTTTTTTGTGGCTATTGTGAATGGAATTGTGCTTCTTATTTGGGTTTCTGTTTGTTTATTATTGGTGTAAAGAAATGCGATTGTCTTTTGCACATTTATTTTATATACTGAGACTTTGCTGAAGGCCTTTATCAGTGTAAGGAGATTTTTGACAGATTCTCTTGGGTTTTTAGGGTACACGATCATGTCATCTGCAAAGAGAGATAATTTGACTTCCTCTTTTCCTATTTGGATACCCCTGATTGCCTTCCCTTCTCTGATTGCTCTAGCCAGGACTTCCAATACTATATTAAACAGGAGGGGTGAGAGTGGGCATCCTTGTCTTGTTCTAGTTTTCAAGGGAAATGGTTCCAATTTTTGTCCTTTTAGGAATATGCTGGCTATAGGTTTCTCATAGATGGCTTTTACTACTTTGAGGTATGTTCCCTATATGCCTAGATGTTCAAGGATTTTTATCAAGAAGGGGTGCTGGATTTTATCAAAAGCTTTTTCTGCATCTAATGATATAATCATGTGATTTTTGTTTTGACATCTGCTGATGTATTTAATTACATTTATTGTTTTATGAATGTTGAACCAGTCTTGCATCCCAGGGATGAAGCATACTTGGTCATAATGGATGATTTTTGAGATATGTTGTTGAATCCGGTTTGCTAGGATCTTGTTGAGAATTTTAGCGTCTATGTTCATCAAAGGTATTGGCCTATAGTTCTCTTTTTTTGTTGGATCTTAACCTGGCTTGGGTACCAATGTGATGTTAGCGTCATAAAATGATTTGGGGAGGGTTCCATCTTTCTCAATTGCCTGAAATAACTTCAGTAGAATTGGAATCAGTTCCTCCTTAAATGTCTTGTAGAATTCTGCTGGAAAGCCATCTGGTGCAGGGCTTTTTTTGTAGGTAGATTTTTTATTACATAGTCAATTTCCTTGATTGTTATTGATCTATTTAGGGCCTCAATATCTTCTTGTTTCAACCTAGGTAGGTTGTGTGATGACAGAAAGTCCTCCATTTCCTTGAGATTTTCAAGTTTGTTTCCATAGAAGTGTACATAGTAGTCTCTGATGATCTTTTGTATTTCTTCAGGGTCAGATGTGACTTCATCTTTTGTGTTTCTGATTGTGCTTGTTTGGGTTTTTTCTTTCTTTTTCTTGGTCAGTCTAGCTAGAGGACCATTGATCTTGTTTATCCTTTTGAAGAACCAGCTTTTTGTTTCATTGATTTTTTGTATTGCCTTTTTGTCTTCTATGTCCTGGATTTGGGCTTTCATTTTGGTGATCTGAATTCTTCTGCTGAAATTAGAGTTTTTGTGATCTTGCTTTTCCAGCTTTTTTAGGTGACTTGTTAGGCTATTAATATGTGCTCTTTCCATTTTCTTCATGTGTGTTTGTAGTGATATAAATTCCCCTCTTACTACAGCTTTTAAGCCATCCCAGAGATTCTGGTAAGATGTTTCTTCATTTTCATTTGTTTCCAGGTATCTTTTGATCTCTGTTTTGATTTCATCATTGACCCAGGAGTTGTTTAGTACCATGCTGTTTAGTTTATTTTTATTCCACTGTGGTCTGAGAAGGTACATGGTAGAATTTCGGTCCTTTTAAATTTGCTTATGCTTGATTTATGGCCAATTATGTGGTCGATCTTGGAATGCGATCCATGCAGTGATGAGTAGAATATGTATTCTCTGGTCTTTGGATGGAGTGTTCTGTAGGTATCAATTAAGTCCATTTGGTCCAGAGTCACATTGAGGTTCCAGATCTCATTGCTGATTTTTTGTCCCGATTTTTTGTCGAGGGTTGTGAGTGGGGTATTAAAGTCCCCAGTTATGATGGTGTTAGAGACAATATCTTTCTTTAGTTTTCCTAGGAGATGCTTTATAAAAGTTGGTGCACCTATGTTAGGTGCATATATGTTTAGGATAGATATTTCTTGTTGATGGATGAATCTTTTACCATTATGTAGTGGCCCTCTGTATCTTTTTTAAGTTTTGATATCTTAAATAGTATTTTGTCTGTGTTCCATTCCCCTGAAAATTTGCTTCCTATCCTCTTACTTTGAGTCTGTGCATGTCCTTTCTAGTGAGATGGGTCTCTTGAAGGCAGTATATTGTTGCCTGGGGATATTTTATCCATTTTGCCATTCTATGTCTTTTCAGTGGTGCATTTAGTCCTTTCACATTAAGGCTAATTATTGAAATGTGAGAGTTCGTCCCTATCATAGAGTTCTTATAGGGTTGTTCTTCCACTTGGTTTATTGCCTTTCTTTTGTTTTGGGGGTTGGTTCATGTGTATTTTATTCTTTTTCCTGTACTCTTGTGAAGAACGCTGCTCTTTTTTTCCCCTTTTCTTTTGTGGTTAGTACTTTCTTAAGTGTTTCATGTAGTGGTGGTTTGGTGGCAGTGTAAGTTCTTAGGGATTGGATATCTGGGAAAGATTTTAATTCTCCCTTGCTTTTGAAGCTTAATCTGGCTGGGTAGGTTATTCTTGGTTGAAATTGTTTATCTTTTAGGACTTTGAAGATAGGGCTCTAAACTCTCCTAGCCTTCAGGGTTTCTGTAGATAAATCTGCTGCTATTCTAATTGGTTTTCCATGGTAGGTGATCTGGCCTTTTTCTCTTGGTACCTTTAGGATTTTTATTTTATGCCTACTTTGTTTAGGTGAATTATTATGTGTCTAGGAGTTGGTTTTCTCATTTGTTGTCTTGCAGGGGTTCTCTGAATCTCTTGTGTTTGAGTTTTTGCATCATTGATTAGATAAGGGAAGTTTTCTTGAATGATCTCATGGAATGTTTGTTCCAATGTGGTCTCTGTCTCTCTTTCTGCCTCAGGAAGGCCAATTACTCTTAGGTTAGGCCTCTTGAGGTAGTCGCTCATGTCTTGAAGGTTTTTTCTGTCTTTTTGAGCTTGTTTACTGTGTTTTTGAGAGTTTGGGTTTGTTCTATATTTTGGTCCTCAAGTTCTGAGATTCTTTCTTCTACTTGGGTAATTCTGCTTTCCATGTTTATCAGTTTGTTATTTATTTCATTCACAGTATTCTTTTTTACCGTTATCTCAGATATCAGCTCCTTTCTAGTTTCTTCTTGAGTCTCCTCAATTCTTTTTAATCTCTCCATTAATGTCTTGATGTCTAGGTTTGTATTTTGAGACCAGTCATTCTGGGGGCTCTTCGTTGTTTGCATTCCGAAGTCAGTTTTCTCAGTGTCTGCCCTCCCAGGAGTCTGGTAGTGACCCATATTCTTCTTTTGGTTTTTCTCCATTTGTGTAGATTTTTGTCTCGTCCTGTATTGGCTAAAGTCCCTTGAGCTCTGATCTCCCACCTCTCCCCTCTGTTTTTTTTGCAGGCAGCTAGCCTGTTGCCTTGGAGGTCTGTAACTCTTAGTTGTCTCAGTCTGTTCAGTGTAGGGGAGGGGCTTTGTCTCCTGTTTAACGATGTCACCGTGGGAACCAAGGTGGAGGCTCTGATACGTGGGTGGGGTGATGCAAGTCTGCCTTGAAAAATTGTGGAGGTGGTAGTTTTACTTTCACTTTTAGAGATGCTCGTGTGGGTCTCTAGGTGGGACCAGTTGCACAGCTGGATGCTGGATCTGGGGTGCCATCAGCAGGCTGGGCTGGAGGAGAGGGCCGGGCATTCCCTCCTCTGGAGCTGGGAGCCTCTGATAAGCACCTTACACAAGCTTGGGGTTCTCCTCCCTTACACAGGCTTGAGGTGGCACGCTGAGTGCCTCAGCCAGGGTGGGCCCGGGGCTCCAGATTTCCAAAGATCCAAAGGGCAAGTGGTGGCCCTGGGTCCCTCACAGGGCACTTCAGCCAGAAATGGGGCCGGTGTCTCTGAGGGGCAGGTGCCCAGAGCCTCCCTGGGTGACCGGCAGCTTGGTATTGGGTGCTGGTCATGACAATGTAGCCAGGGAGGGACCAGAGATCCGGGAATCAGGATTCCCCAGTCGGCGGGAATCACATATAGTGGAGCAGCTGCAGCTGGGCTGCAATATCTGGCCCTGCGTGGGACCAAAAGTCCCCAGGCCTCATACCAGTGCAGCTGGCGGTGGGCAGGGGGGCTGCAGGAAGAAAAGTAAGAGTGTTTTTGGGAACTCATGTTCGGAGAGTCTCATGGATCCACCTATGCCATTGCCATCTTCAGGAGTCCCCTGAGAATTCTTTATGAGATAATTGAATTCTTGTTTTAGCCAAGAAGAAAAGGTACCATAGACTGTGAGTCTCATTACTAAATGACCTAGAAACTAGAAAAAATGTCAAATATAGAAATGAGTAGATTCACATATTTAGGCTAAGAAAAAATAAATTGGAAAAGTAATACAATTGAAAAAAGTCAATTTTTCCATAAGATTTGTTTATATTTTAATATGGCAGAATTGGTGTGGAATGCAGAAATGGCTAGTGGTCATTTGCAAGATGGCCTCATTTTTAGCATTTGTTTGAGAGCAAATCTAAAATCTAAGATGTTAGAGATGATTATACATAGCTATAGAATTTGTCCCAGCAAAGATAATGTTTCAAACAATGTATATTTTAAATGTAGACAATTCTGATTCTAGATTGGAGGAAAGAACTAAACCACTTTGTATACCTCGCATGTTTGATATTCTTGGAATTATAAGTAGAGGGTTGAGTAGCATGTGCACTCACTTAGCTAACTTGAAGTCTTTAAGATCCTGACCATGGAGAATGACGTATTTTTCAGTATGTTACAATTTGTCAGTTTACAGAAAGACTAATTTTATTGCAGAATTTGTTTTCGTTGAAATGAAATTGCAGTGTCTAAATCCAAATCTGAAGTGTGTGGCTAAAGCATGTTCATTATAAAAGGTCAGTTTTTTGTTCTGTTGTTATGCTACAATTAAATGTTTGTTTTTATTTTCCTTAAGTAAATTGTCCATGAGCAATGAAAGATGTGCTTAATGTACAAGAGTCTTTCTTACTGAATTGCAAAGTGAGTTTTCTGAATGATTTATTATATTATTTTGCATGTATGTCAGCCATCATATTTCAATATCTATAACCCCATTTATTTTTGTAATATAGTTGCATATCTAATAAATATGGTAAGACTGTATCCTAGCAAAAGCATTAAAATTCAAAGCCTGCAGAAAAGAATAATACAATGTTAAAAATCAAAGGCAAGATCTTATACCTTGAACAAACCATCTAGATAAAACCTAGGCTATTTTATTCAAGATCACAAATAACCCAATGCCTTCATTAACCTTTATTCTTTTTTATTAGCAGTCTTGGCACCATGGCTCTGAGCCGAGCCCAGCAGGCTGCCCATGAAGTGATATTTGGAGATTGGCAAAGCAATGCACTTTGTGTCAGAGTACGCTATCTTGAGTTTTTGTCCTTCACAGCAGGAGAAAGCCTCTCCAGATCCCTTTGTCTTTTTGAAAAGAGACTTGAGTGCCTGCACACATAGACTCATGAGTGTAAGAATTTTTCTTGCAATTATAAAAATAAATTACTCAACCTTTTTATTTAAAATAGAATACTGGGCATTTGAGTTGGTTGAAAAGTATCTTAAACCAAATTCAGCCAAAGAAAGAACTTAAAATACACAATTGCCCAAGAATTCTTTAAAGATATTATTGTATTTCATGAAGATGTACTAGGTATTTAAGTAGACTCTTTTGTGAATTGCTCTAGATAAGTAAATATTTATGTACAGAAAGTCAATCGGCAAGATATGGTAGTTACAAAAAAATAAATAGAGTAGTAGATGGTATTTGGAAGTGACTAAGGACATAGCAAAATGCCTGATTTTAATAACATATAGCTGAATGAAAAGAAGTGAAAGATTTATATGCATAACAAAAAAGTCATATAAGTACATTAAAAACAGACATTCAAGATACCAATACACATGTTTTAGGAAGGCAAGGAACAAAACCATATGCATTAAACACTTGAGAATCATTGTCTGTGTTGAGAGTGTGAAATGGTAGTGTTGAATAGAGATAAAAGGGAATAGATGATAGATAGATAGATAGATAGATAGATAGATAGATAGATATAGATAGATGGATGGATGGATGGATAGATAGATAAATGATAGATAAAATGAGAGAAAGACCTTATATGGACCAGCGATGACAACGTGTCATTATGCTAACATTATAAATAACTTAGATGTTTTGTTAAGAGATTAAAAAAAAATTCATTGTCAATTGAATCTGAAAAACATTTGAGACTCCCTTTCTTACATTTTCTGAATTTAAAAAAGATGTATTAATCAATAAAGAAACCACTTCAAAGAGATAGGATTGTATGCAGGGCTAAGATTAAGTAAAATTATAAAATAGGAAAATATTACTTCTGAGGCATCTCTTTAAGCCTTTACTTTTATAACTTAAGGAACAAAAAAAGTGTCTGCCTTTCCTGCCAAATACCATAAAATTCCTCACTTTGTAATTATTAAGAATAACCTACAATTTTTTTCAGAATAATTGGAAAAAGGAAACAAGAAAAGAGGAAAACCACACCTATGTACTACCTAATACATGCTATACTATCAAAATACATACAACATATTTAGGTTTTATATACTTTTTATATATGGTATCTATTTTGATATTATATATACATTTATGTATAATCTAAATACATAATGTGTGTATATATATATTGACATATTTCATTCATTCTACATGTATTTATTGGAGGCCTTTTTTGTACCAGGGAGTTTTCTAAGTTCCAAGAAAACCAGTGAGCAACACGAAGTCCATTTCCTAAGGGAATTTATTTCTGTAGAGGAGACTGACAGTACACCAGCATATAAATCTACAGTATCAGGTTGTAGTAAGTGCTATGAAGGAAAAAAGAAGCAGAGAAATGATAGATAGTGTCAGGGAAGTTCTCTTTATAAAGCAGAGACTTTCTCAGTAGAGACTTTCTGAGCTTTTGAGCAGGGCCCTGAATGAAGTAAGAATCCTAGGCTCACCCAATAGTTAATGGAGATGACATACCAACATGGCTCTGAATTACAAGAGCCATCCATTAGAATTGGGTTTTCTGACCATAAACACAAGTATACAAGTAATCATTCTTTTCTAATTTAGTATCAACTCTGTTTTGTGCTGACACTTCAAATGACCTCCACAAACAACACAGTAAATTCTAGATAAACAGTGATTTCTGATTTAAACTGTCAATACAGTACTGCAGTTACCCTGACATCCTTTTCTTCCCCACAGGATTTATCTAAGCAATGGTGGTGGTAAAGTCTTTGTATGTCTCCAGGATGGGTGATAGAGCTATGTAGCATCATGGTTCCAAGAGAGTTAAATAAGGGCATATGGACCACAGTTTTTCCATGCTCGCATCCATGAAGGTGTATAAATCCGGACAATTGCATTGTCATCCTTCTGCAGTGGCATCCTCTGAGGTGTCTCCCTTTCTCCCTGGTCATTGACCATATGATAGCGAGTGCCTTCTGCTGCATGTCTCCTTGCCAAAGACTCAGAACACCTTTAGCATCTTTTTTCTCTTTCAGCTGTATGTGTAACCTTCTCAAGTGCAGGAAACGTTAGACTGGGATTCAAGGCTGCCCTTCATGGTTTAGGCCTTTGGCACCAGAACAGCCACTCCCCCTTTCGTCTTCCTCTATGGTGAGGTGAAGGAAATTCCTTCAAACTTTTACCTTCTCAGAATTTTCGATAGGACAGGGAATTTGTTTCCCCTAATCTTTATCCACACATGTTTTAAGGGGGTTATATCATTATTTTCTACTAGTTGAAATGAATAGGGAAGACAGGATTTGCCTCTTTTTGCATATGTTTTCCACTTCTAATTCCTTTCCCAAATTTGAAAAATCTTTAGTCACAAGATAAAGGGGAGAATGGCCCAGCATATAATCTTTCTTTCTTGTTTTATTATTATGTTTAACTTGGAAACATAACATTTGGTGTCTTAATTCTTTTGTAACAACATATCTTGAAGGTAGAACCCTTGGGGCTGAGGAAGGGAACTTGTAAAACAACTGAAGAAATTCCATGAAGCTTGGAAAAGGACTGGCAGGTGTACATTGGACATACTGTGGATTTGGTTCCAGACCACCCACAACAAAGCAAGTGTCACAATAAAGTCACACAAATTTGTTTGTTTGTTTGCCAATGCATAACAGGTTTACAATACATTGTAGTACATTAAGTGTACAATAGCATTGTGTCCATAAAAACAATATATATATGCTAATTAAAAAGACTTTCTTTATTACTAAGAAATGTGAATGGTCATCTAAGCCTTCAACTAATTGTAATCCTTTTTGTTGGTGGTGAGTCTTGCCTCGATGCTGATGGCTGCTGACTGATCAGGATAGTGGTACGTGAAGGTTAAGGTGACTGTGGCAATTTCTTACAATAAGACAACAAAGAAGTTTGATCTGACAGTTGACTTTTCCTTGTATAAAAGACTTCTCTCTAACAAGTGATGCTGTTTGATAGCATTTTTCCCACAACAGAACTTCTTTCAAAATTGGAGATAATCTCTCAAACCCTGTGTCTGCTTCATCAACAAAGTTTATGTAATATTCTAAATCCTCTGTCGTTATTTCCACAATGTTCAAAGCATCTTCACCAAGGATAAATTCTGTCTCAAGAAGCCACTTTCTTTGCTCATTCATAAGAAGCAACTCCTCATCTATTTAAATTTTATCCTGAGTTGGAGGCATTTCAGTCACAATTTCAGGCTCCACTTTAATTCTAGTAATCTTGCTGTTTCTACATCTTCAGTTCCTTCATTGATACCCCAAGCCCCTCAAAGTCATCTATGAAGATTGGAATCAACTTCTTTCAAACTCCTGTTAAAGTTGACATTTTGACTCCCATTAATCACAAATGTTTTTCATGGTATCTAGGATGAGGAGTCCTTTTCTGAAGGTTTTCAGTTGACTTTGTTCAGATTCATCGTTGGAACATATTTCTTAAATAATAAGACAAAAGTAAAAATTACTTCTTGCACCGTAAGCTGCAGAACAGATGTTATTTGAACAGGCATGAAAACAATATTGATACCTCCATCAGAGTTCTTGGGCGACTAAGAACATTGATATCATGGTAATTTGTAACTTTTTGGAAGAAAAATCTTTTTTTCCCCCTGTAAAGTAGGCGTCAACTGTGAGCTTAAAAATATTCAGTAGACCATGCTGTAAGCACACGTGCTGTCATTCAGACTTTGTTAACACCTTTCAACAGCATCAGAGTAGATTTAGCATCATTCTGAAGGGTCCTAGGACTTTTAGAATGGCAAGTAAGCATTGACTTTCAGTTAAAGACTGTTTTGTCTCCATTGCTGATTAAAATTTTTTTTGTCTAAATGTGTTGCTGACTGCAACCACCTTCTTCAATTGTCTTAACTGGGTCTTCTGGATAACACGCTGCAGATTCCCATCAGCACTTGCGGCACCACCTGCACTTTTATGTTATGGAGAGGGCTTCTTTTTTAAAACCTCATGAACCATCCTCAGCTGGCTGCCAACTTCTTCAGCACCTTCCTCACCTCTCTCAGCCTTCACAGAACTGAAGAGAGTTAGAGGGGGCCCTGATCTGGGTTAGGCTTTGGAATGTTGTGGCTGGTTTGATCTTCTATCCAGACCACTCAGACTTTTCTCTTATCAGCAATAAGACTGATTCACTTTCTTATCATTTGTGTGTTCATGAGAGTATCACCTTTATTTTCTTCAAAAACTTTTCCTTTGCACTCACAATTTGGCTAACTTGTGCAAGGGGCCTAGCGTCCACCGATCTCATCTTTTGACATTCCTTTCTCACTAAGTTTAATCATTTTAAGCTTTTGATTTTAAATCAGAGATGTGTGACTCTTCCTTTCACTCGAACACTGACAGGCCATTGTAAGGTTATTAATTGGCCTGATTTCAATATTGTTGTGCCTCAGGGAATAGGGAGGCCCCAGGAGGGGGAGAGAGACAGGGAAATGACCAGTTGGCAGAGCAGTCAGAGCCACACATTTATGAATTAAGTTCATCTTCCTATAAGAATGTGGTTCATTTTACTCCAAAACAATTACAATAGTAACATCAAAGATCACTGATCCCAGATCACCACAACATATGTAATAATAAAGAAAATGTTTGCATTCTTATGAGAATTACCAAAATGTGACACAGAGACACAAGATGAGCACATGCTATTGAAAAAAACGGTACAGTTAGTCTTGCTCTATCATGCAGGGTTGCCACAGATCATCAGTTTGTGAGAAGCCCAACCTGCAGAGCACAATAAGGCAAAGAGCAATAAAATGAGGTATGCATGGTATTTCACAGATTTTTGTAAAGTGGTGATTAAAGATCTTCAAACCTCTGGTTACAAAACATACAAAATTCTAAAGAAAATATAAGAAATATTAATCAATGAGTGGCTCCTCTTGCGAAAAAGGTGTTTCTACAAGGTCAAGAGGAAAGTGGGGCCACGTGGAAAGAGTACGCCTACTTGGGAAGGATTCCAGTAGCTAATGAAGGGTAGGAGACTGTTGATTGAGTCTGCGGTCTGTACTGGGAAGAGTCTGCTTAGAAACCCCTACCTAAAGCTATTAGTAAGACAAGGATGACCTTGCACTAATCTGTGAATCCAACCACAAAGAAATATTAGTGGCCTGTATCTTGACTCAGTCAGGGACTAAAATGTATTAAATACAAATGCTTATATATCTGTAAGCCTGACTTACACTACGCAGTTTCTAAAAATCTGTACTCACGAAATGTTAAAGCTAATTATATCTGTAATTGACTTGTGAATCTGGCTGAAGCAGAAAATGTAAACCTCTCAGAAAGGTATTCCCAAACACAAAAGGAAGATATTAAATTTTAAAAAAAGAATGGTGAGTTAAAAAAAAAAAGAAGTAAGATATGGGAAATTCTAATACAATATTGACTATACAGAAGAAGTAACATTATGAATAATGCCTAAATTGTAGAAATTTTGAAAAGGACCCAGTTAAAAGGCAGGATAATAACAGCATGCAAGCTAGGAGATGTTAAAACATCTTAGGGTCCTTAAACTGTCAAGAAAAAGGGTAAAGAACTTGATTCCATTTAAACTTTAAGCTAGGCATGTATATTAAAATTTCAAAGCTCAACACACACACATACAACTAGAATTATTTTTCTTAAAAAAGGATAAAAATAGATTTAGAAAAAAATTGTTACGTTAGCACAAAATAGGACATGAAGCAGAGGAAAAATAAATAAGTAGAAATATATTAAGAGATAGGAAGCTATAGTAAGGCGGTATAAATAAATCCAAATGTAACAATATATATTTGTAAAAAAATTTCTTGCTCCTTAGTAGAACATACTTAATATATAAAAACTGATAAAAGTAAACAGTGAAAGTTTAGGAAAAGGAATCTGAGTAAACACTAAGCACAAGAAAGCTGGTGTAGCTATCTTTACTCAGGGATATCTATTCTCATGGAGAGGTACTGACAGCAACAGAGTGAGAGGTGAAGGTCATCAGTCACTTCACAGTTCTACACAACAATGAGGGGCAGCACAGGGGCAGGACATGATGGGGACTATTCACAAGCTTATGTGAAAAGCCTTGAGGGATTTCCATGATATACTTGTCTCACAGTGAGCAGAGATTTTTTTGTGGTATTTGAATATTATTATATGGATGCAATTTAGGAGGATATAATGTTACACTAATTATAGTTGAAATTTTCTAACTTGCACTGGAAGACAAGTGAGGCCTTGAGAATATGGGTTGTACTCATTGCTCTTGACTGCAACATTCCGGAAGACTCTGAATGTCATTGTTGAACAGTTGTTGACCTATTAAATGTATTATCTCTGAGAATGAGTAGACTAAGCTTATACTAAATATTAAGAAAAATTTTAAACTTCAGTCTTTTTTGAAATCAAACTATCAGAGAGATTAGAAATGTCTCATAAATATAAAATTAATTATAAATCTATACTAGATTAAATTATGAAGCATTCCATATGGTAGTAAAATAATATGTTTTAACTTGTCAATTATATATTAGGTACCCAGTACTCGTTGGGATGTTTTTAACGTATTCTTATTTAATCTTCAAAAGTTACCATTTAATGATTGTATTAGTTGTTTTTGGCTAAGAAAACTAAAATTCAGTCAGGTTATATAACTAGTTTAAGGTAGCATAGGATCAACTCAAACAATGTAACACTTTCTTAAAAATTCATAACCTGTTTTCCTATTTTATTTTTTTTCTTTATCACTTATCAGTGTCTAACATATCACAGCACTTACTATACATTTTTTAATAGGTTCCCAATTAGAAAGCAGCTCCATGAGGGTAAAGATTTCTGATTATTTTGTTCATTGTTCTCTTCTCAGAGCCTAGATAGTTTCTGGCACAGTAAATAATCAACACATATTTTTTTTAAGTGAATGAATGAATCAATGATATGTGATTGAAGATTTATAATAGCTTTATTCAATGCCTGTTGGTTCCAAGATCTTTATTATGAACAGATGAGATGGGTTTTGTGGGATATTCTACCTGCTTTGAAACCCTTGTTCAAAGTGGGAATTTTTCTTAATTATAAAGTATTCATATTATCATATACTCTGTTCAAAAGTTTTAAAAAATATATTGCCAAGGGAAAACAGGTAGATACCAGATATGAAAATAATAGATTAACTTAAAATGAGTGTGAATTGTTGATACCATATCTAAAATGCAGAAGATAAGAAGAAAAATATACACACATCTGAACTTTTACTCAAGGGATATAATTGTATATTTTGTGATTTAAGACCATTAATATTATCTCTAGCCACAAATCAAAGCTACTAACTTTGTCTTAACTGAAAATAAAATGATTTACTTTAATAAAAATTGTGTTTCATCTTCATTTTTATTATAATTGATGGGCAGCACTATATGCCCACTTCACCTCTTTCTCTCAATATTTCTTAAACGCCCATAAATAATAGTCAGTTCTTCAGATCACCAAGAGCAGTAATCTTGCCTCTAGCACTGATTAATTGGTGGCTTGTAAAGTTCAGAGGCACAATTTCATTTATGTAAATAATCTGTTTCAGTTACTCTGGGCTATAGATGAATTGTGAATAGCTTTGTTATACGAAGAAGTCGAGATGCACTTTAATTAGCTCATTCAGGTCTAACTATCCGTGAACAAAGGAATTAAAAGGATCTGAAAAGCATTCCATGTTTTTATTTACTTCGGATTTATAATTTAGTAAAATTCTACCACTACCGTGTCATATTCACAAAGATTTATTTGTTAAAAATCCTTAATTCTATCAAAGTGTAAGACAGTCGCAAAAAACAATTGAATCTCTTAATTTATGAGGATGTATTTTGCCTAATCCTTTAGCAATGTGTTCACTGTGCCTTCAGCCAACATAAAAACTGGTGGTATCAGGCATGAATTTCTTTTCTTTTTTTTTTCCCAAGCAAAGTTTATTTAGAAAGTAAATGGGAGAGAGAGGGAGAGAGAGGCAGAGAAGAGAAAGAGAAGATTCACCTCCCGAAGGTAAGGGAGGGGGCCAAGGTTAAGGAAACATGGCGGCCACAGCTCAAAGAACAATGTAGAGAAAGCAGGGTTTAACAAAGCAGTGGCCGAATTTCTATTAAAAAGTGATATTATGAATAATAGCTGGGATTTATTGAATGTTTATGATGGCCAAAGCTCTTTTTCATGCCATATGTATTAACCAATTTAATTTTAAACCCAACGGCTGGCAGTATCAGTACTTTCATTTAACAGATAAGAATACTGAGTCTGGGTTACATAGCCAGTGGATCCAGGATTTGAATACAGGCATGCTGCTTCAAGAGCACAAGCTATGAACACTATAGTAATATTAATAATGACTAGAATGACAATGGCAATAGCATCTATCTCTTACATGACAAACGCTGTGCTACAAGTTTTATATAAATTGTCATGTCTTCATTAATTTACCATTCATCTTTACTTGAAGTCAATCGACCACAGATGTGTGTGTCTACTTCTGGGTTTTATTATTTCTGCAAATCTACATGTCAATATTTACAGTAATATCACAGTTTAATGAGTGCTTATTGCTTTATAGTAAATCTTGAAGCTAGGCAGTGTAGTCCTCCAACATTTCTTCTTTTTTTCAAATTTGTCTTGGCTATTCTAGGTTCTTTACATTTCCATGTAAATTTACACATCAGGTTTTTAGTTTCACCCCCCCAAAAAAAGTTGCTGAGATTTTTTTAGAAGTTGAAAGAATCTACAGAGAGAATGGACAAGTTAATAATCTCAAGTCTTATGGTCCTTGAGCATAACAAAACTTTTATTTGGGGGAGTATTTATTAATTTCCCTCAGCAATGTTTTGTGGGGTTTTTTTTAATACACAGGTCTTGGAAATTTTGTTAAATTTATCTCTAAGTATTTTATATTTTGTATACTTATGCAAACAATTTGCTTATGTTCACTGATAATATGTAGAAATGTAATTTCTATCTTGTAAACTTGCTAATATCTACTGGATCTAGGAGGAGGGTTTGTTTGCTGTTGTGTTTTTGTAGTCACAGTTTTTAATTAGGACCTTGGAAGGATAATCATGCCATCTGTGACTAAAAAGGGTTTTACTTCTTTATTTCCACAACGTGCATTTTATTTCTGTTTCATGACTTATCACATAAGCTAGTCTTCTCATTACAAAGTTAAATAGAATTGGAAAGATTGAACATTTTCACCCAATTCTGATATTAGTAGAAATGTACTCTGTATTTTCTATTAAAGTATGATGTCAACTATTTAATATATAAAGTATGCCAAGTTGAGGAATATCACTTTTAACCCTAGTCTTCCTAAGAGTTATTTTTAAAAAAATTTTTGTATTTTAATAGCTGTAGGAATGCAAATGATTTTTTTTATTACTTGGCTGCTTTGTATAGTAATGAAGTCTGGGCTTTAAGTGTCCCCATAGCCCCCACTAATGGTAATTTGTGCTCTTGCTCTTTTGTCTTTAAATTATATGACTAGAAATTCATCAATTTTGTTTATCTTTAAAAAAAACTTTTGGTTTTATTTGTTTTCTCTATTGTTTTCCTGTTCAATAGTTCATTGATATTTGCCATTATTTATTATTATCATTTTTCTTCTTCTTACTTTGAGTTTGATTAGCTCTTCTTTTCTGTTTTTTAAAAATTAAAGTCTAGATCAAGGGCCTGCAAACTATAGCCCATGGATTAGCCACCTGTTGTAAATAATTTTTAAATTTTAATACAGCCCTGTTCATCTGTTCAGAGATTGTCTGTGAGCACTTTATCAATACAACTTGAGTAACTGTGGCAGAGAATATTTGGCCTGGAAGCCTCAAGTATTATTCTTTGTGTTTTTAAGAAAAAGTTTTCTGACAACTGGCTGGGATAATTGTTTTAAGTTGTATCTTCATTTCTAACATAGGAATTTAAAGCATACATTTCCATCAAAGCACTGTTCTACCTCTTCCACAAACTCTGATATGCTCTGTTTTTAATTTAACCAGGTTCAAAATATTTTCTTGTTTTCTTCTGATTTCTTCCTTAACTCATATTCATATCTGGAAACATATGGTTTAATTTCCAAGTATTTGAACATTTATCTTATTACTTCCCTCATTGATTTCTAGCTTATTTTGATAGTGGTTGGTTAGAGAACCTATTTTGCATGATTTTAAATCATTTAATTTTATTTAGGGTTGTGTTATGATGCACATTGCAATCTAAATTGTTAAATGTCCCATGTACACATTGAAAAAGTAGTCAGTAAACTACAGGTCTTGGGACTTATCTACCAACAGTGCATTTTATTGGGACGCAATCACTCTAGTTCATTTATGTATTGTCTATCACTGCTTTTTTGCTACAAAGGCAAAGTAGAGTAGTTGTGATAGAGGGCATATCGTGTGCAAAACCTAAGATATTTTATTTCTGCTCTTTACTTAAAAAGTTTGCCAACTACTGCTGTCAAAGAATGTGCTCTGCTATTGTCAAGTGAAGTGTTTTTAAAATGTCAATTTCATAAAGGTTGTTCAAATCTCTTTTATCCGTACTGATTTTCTGTCTACTTGTTCTAGCAATTGAGAGGAAAGTGTTGAAATCTCCAACTATATTTGTAGATTTGTCTATTTCTCCTTACAGTTTTTATTAGTTTCTGTTTTGTGTAGTTTAAAGTTCTATTTTTAGGTACACATACACAAAATGTAGGTTTGTTATGTTAATGAATTGACCACTTTATCATCTTTGTTCATATTCTTTGCTTTGAAATGTATTTATATTTATTTCTATCCTTTTGCTTTTTCTCCTTTTTCTTTGAGATAATTCTATATAATTATATATTCACATGAAACTGTAGAAAATAATGTAAATAGTGCAGAGCGTCACTCAATTTCACAAAAGGTAACACCTTGTGTACCTATAATACAGTATCATAGACACGATATATTCTTCAATAAAACTCACCTACCTTATTCAGACTTCTCCAGTTTGGCCCACACTTATTTGTGTTTGTATGTTTAATTATATGCAATGTTATCAAATGTGTACGTTGGCATGACCATTACCACAGTCACAATACAGAGCAGTTCCATCAAAAGATTTCCTATGTTACCCTTTTTTGGGCAGAGCGGCCTCCTTTCCCTCCTACCTTCCAAATGCCTGGCAACAACTAATTTGTTCTTTTGTCATTTAAAAGATACTTTTGCCATTTAAAAAATATTATCTCAATTAAAATTTATAGGACGTGCCTTCTTGAACTTGTTTTCTTTCTGCATAGCATCCTTGAAACCCAGTGAAGTTGTATGTATCAGCAGTCATTTCCTTTATGTTGCTGATTAGTATTACATGGTATGAAAGTACCACAATTTAATTAACCATTCATCTGTTGGAACACGTCTGGGTGGCTTCCAGTTCAGGGTTCTTGTGAATAAAGCCACTGTAAACAGTCACATACAGGTTTCTGTATGAGCATAAATTTTCACTTATCTGGGAATATAATTGTTGGGTAGTTGCATTTTTGGTGTCAAAAATGTCCACCTGTTTCCAGAGTAGCTGTGCCAACTTACCTTCCCAACAGCACTGTGTAAGTGATACAAGTTCTTCATATCGGCTTGAGGCTTTAGCGTATACATCTTACATCTTTAACATATCAAAGTCTATCTTCATGTGATATACATATATCATGTATAATACAAGAAGTTTACATAATATGTTTCCATTTACTCCTGCTGTTTTTTATTTTATTTCTATATATGTAGTAAGTCTCACAAAACATTGTTTTTGTTGTTCGTGGGTGTTTTTTTTTTTAAATGGCCATTAAACATTTGACTATACTTAAGGGGATGAGAGTAACAGTGTCTTTATATATACCCATAGAATATTTAGTTTTGATTCTCTTCACTTCTTTGTCGAGACCAGGTTCCCAACTGTTATTATTTTCTTTGTGCTCAAAGAGCTGACTTGATAATTTCTTATATTGTGTGTCTGTGATGATGAATTCTTTCAGCTTTTGGATGTCTGTAAAATCCTTTATTTTATCTTTATTTAGTTTTTTAAGGTTTTTTTAAAGGCTTTATTGGAGAAATGTGCTTTTATTTTGTAGCACTTTTTTGGATGAGTAAAAATTTTAAAGACATTTTTGTATAGATTTAGGTGGTACAAGTGCAAGTGGACTTTTGTTACATGAACATAATGTGTAGTGGTGAAGTCTAAACTTTTAGTGCACCCATAACCCAAATAGTGTCAATTGTATGCAATAGATTAGTTTTAATTCCACCCCCCTCCCCCACCGCTTCCCACATTTTGGAGTCTGCAATGTCTATTTTTTCCCTCTGCCCATTCGTACTCATTGTTTACCTCCCACTTATAAGTGAGAAAAGGTATTCTGTTCCTGAATTATTTCACTTAGCATAATGGCCTCCAGTTGCATCTATGTTGCTGCAAAGATATTATTTCATTGTTTTTGATGGCTGAGTAGTATTACATAGTGTGTGCATATATATATATATACACACACAGGCGTGCACACACACACGTGTGTGTGATATAAACTGTTATATGTATATGTGTATATATGTGTTTGTATATATATATAACATTTTTATCCAATCACCCACTGATGAACATTTAGATAAGATTCCAAATGTTGATACTGTGAATAATGCTGTGATAAACATATGAGTGCAGTTATCTTTTTGATATAAGTATTTCTTTTCCTTTGGACAGATAACCAGTATTAGAATTGCTAGTTCTATTTTCAGTTCTTTGAGAAATCTCCATATTGTTTTCCATAGAGGTTGTACTAACTCATATTCCCACTAACAGCGTATGTGTTCCCTTTTCTACATATCCACACCAACACCCGTTGACTTTTTTACTTTTAATAATAGTCATTGTAGCTGGTGTAAGATGGCATCTAATCCTGGTTTTAAGTTGCTTTTCTCTGATGATTAGTGATGTTGAACATTTTAAAATATGCTTGATAATAAAAAATTTTTTTTTTTTTTTGAGTCGGAATCTCACTCTGTCGCCCAGACTGGAGTGCAGTGGCCGCTCCCGGCCACCGCAGCCTCGGCCTGCTGGGCTCCGGCGATCCTTCCGCCTCAGCCTTCTGAGTAGCCGGAATTACAGGCATGCGCCACCACGCTCGGCTGATTTTTTGATTTATTGTAGAGATGAGGCCTTGCTGCCCAGGCGGGTCTCGAACCCGCGGGCTCAGGCAATCCACTCACCTCAGCCTCCCAAAGGCGCGGGATTACAGGCTGAGCCACTGAGCCCGGCATAAAAAATTTTTATTGAGAAGATTGTAGTTTTCTTTTTCTTTCTTTTTTGGGGGGGTTTGTTGCTATTGTTGCTTTCAGTACTTAAATGATGTTGTTCTCTTCTAACTTGTATTATTTCAAGAAGAGATAATTTGTATGTGTCACCCACTCCCCCACTCAGAGCTACTTTTTAAAATGTTCTCATTGGGCTGGATGTGGTTGTTCACACCTATAATCCTAGGTTTTTGGAGGCCAAGGTGGGAAAATTGCTTGAGTTTAGGAGACTGAGATCAGCCTGGCCAATATGGCGAGACTCTGCCTCTATAAAAAAAACAGCAATTTAATTACTGACTTCCCTTGCTGTAGTTTCCTTCTTTTTTTGTGTTTTAGTTTCAGTGAGATTCTTGGATTTGCGTGTCAAAAAGTTAGTCATTATATCTTTAGTTTTAGTTGTGTTTTTTTTGTCCCTTTGTCCTCTCTTCCAGGGACTTCAATTACATTGTGTATATTGGTACTTGGGTTATAGATCAGATCACCAATATTCTGTTCATTTTTCTCATTTTTTCTTTTTCCTATGTTTCATTTTGAATGTTTTCTATTGTTATGTTTTAAGTTAATACTTTTTCCTGCATGTCCAATCAGAAGTTAATCATTTTCATAATATTTTTCATCTTTAGAAGTTCAGTTTTAATCTTTGTTCTGTGTCTGTACTTGTTAAATATTTCCTTCAGGTTACTGAATATATGTTATACAATTTTAATAGTTGTTTTAATGCCTCTTTTGCTAATTTTTTCATTTGTTTCATTTCAGGGTAAGTGCCAATTAACTACTTTTTTTGTTCATTATGGGTCATACATTTTTGTATACCTGGAAATATTAGCTCCAGTGAATCACATTACAAATTTGATATTTTTGCATGCTGATTTTTTTATGTTCATCAGAATATTCTTAACTTTATTCTGGGATGCATTTCAGTTAATTGTAGACAAACTATTCATTTTAGGTCTTGATTTTATGGTTTGTGGGTGGGATCAGAACAGCATTTACTCTGGGCTTAGTGTTTTCCCAATACTAAATCAGAACTCTTCTTAGTGCTTTAACCCAGGAATAGCAAATTACAGCTTGAAGGTTGGGGACTCTTTTGGTAAATAAAGTTTATTGAAACACAACCATGATCATACATTTTTTATTTTCTCTGTCTGCTTTTGTTCTATAATAACAGAGTAAAGCATTAATAGTGGAACAAAGACCATGTGTGACCCCAAAAGCTTGATTTTCAAAGACATATTTGCTAGTATCCCAATGGATACTTTGTAAGTTAATAAAGTCTTTTGTGAACAGGAAGTAACAGGCCTTGTATTTTTCTCTGGCTGCAGATGGTTGCTTCACATATATGTGATTAAGTTCTCAAATGAATACAAGAAGGGGATCTTTTGCAACTCTCTGAAGTTCTCTTTCTGTAGGACTCTCTCCTATTTGGCACTTTGTCATGTAAATTCTTAGCCACCTTGGATTCTCTGGACTCCACTTAGAAAAAGCTGAAGGATACACACACACACACACACACACACACACACACACACACACACACACACACATATTTTTGCTTGTTTGAAGTGAGGGGGTAGTCCAGTTTCTGTTACTTGATCTTGCCTGGAAGTAGAAGTCCAATAATTAATTTTTTTCTAATATAGAGTTAATATAAAAGTCATAGAAAAAACATTTAATAATTTAGAGAGACAAGGGGGTGTTTATATGTGGGTAATCTTTAATAGGTTTCATTAAATGTATGAACACTACACTCAAGTATTATCAAAGATGTAATATAAGTAACTATTGTAACATTTGAAATTTTAATCCAATAATCGAAACATATTTAAGATAGTTCATCTTAAATCATTAAAAAAAATTTTTTTTAATAAACAGTTTCTTTTTACTGGCATAACCCTGTAGCCAAAGACCACTTGAAACATACTTGTAGTTGGATAAACTGGCTTTATTGTTCTATAAAAGAAAGGAGAAGACATATAATGGGAAGTGTCTCAGCAAGAGGCTGCTAGAAGGTACTTATAGGAGTTGAGCTTGTTTTGGGTATCCGGATGTTTCCAAGGAAGCAGGGCATTGCTCCAGATTGGATGCTGTCAGGAAGTAGGGAAAAGCCTATCATCGGGTTTGTAATAAATATTATATGTCAGGAAAGAGGAAGAAATTGAGGCCAAAGATGTCATTAATAAAGAAACAGTAGTCACACCAATTAGTCTTGTTTGGGATGTTTGGTCTTTTTTACGGCTTAGACAATGATCATGTTATTTGTGTCAAGCCATAATTAAAGGATGGACTTGTTTTTGCATTAATTCTCATCAATATCACAGAGTGGCCTTTTCTGTGAAACTGTTTATATTCAACAGAAGAAAACCAAAACTGTGAGTGTCAGTTCAGCTCCCAGATGCATTCTCCTGTCATAGTTGAAGAGCAACATGATCAAGTAGCAAGAACTTGCATTAGTATTCAGGAGACCTGCGCTACCATCATCCTACTTCTATCATCTGTGTATCCTTGGATAAATAAACACAATTTTCTGACCTTAGTGTTTAATTTATCTTAGATGAAATGTCTATGTTTAACCCTCTGTAAAATGAGAACATGAGATTAAAAAACTTCTAAAGTTGTTTCCATTTCTTACATCCCATGAATGAGAATTTTTTTAAGCTCAAAGAATTTCATTATGAAATGTTGAATAAAGTAAATAACTTGGGAGTTTTATTTGTTCTTTCTTATTAGACATACATTAAGAATGCCCTGCTTACAACTTTCTGAATCTCTGGGAATAAGTCCATGAGCAAAAGTCTTAATTCAGTCTTCCCCACAATGTTGATAATACTTCCATTTTATTGGGTGGCTTTGAAAGTACTAAAATTCTGTTTTATTTCCTTTTAATAGGAAAAAATGGCATATTACAAATTATTATTTCCTTTCCTCCACCAACAACCTCTCACCCATATGTCTTATGGGAAAAAAATTTTATTCAGTGTATTTTATGATAATTTATAAATAAGACAAAAAATGTTCAGGATTTCAGAATACTATTTATCATTAGGATCCACATTTTTATCTTTCTTATCTGTATAACTGCTTGTTATATAAATTGTTATAGAACTGCTGTTTGCTGTCTCATATTTTAGCAGCAAATTCTTTTAAGTAATTTCACACCTATGTGATCTAGAAAAAGAACAGTCGTTGTTTGTTTTTGCCTTAGCTTTCCTTGAAGGTCCTCCTCCTTATTGCAAGTTCATCAGGTATGGCTTACTTCTTTCCTAACTAATACTTTAACTTTTTTTTTTTTTTCAGTCGGAGTCTCACTTCATCACCTAGGCTGGAGTGCAGTGGCACACTCACGGCCTCCTCAGCGTCGACCTGCTGGGCTCCGTCAATTCTTCTGCCTCAGCCTTCCAAGGAGCTGGAACTACAGGCGCTCACTACCACATCTGGCTGATTTACTGATTGATTGATTGATTGCCGGGGCTGGTCTCAAACCCGTGGGCTCAGGCAATATACTTACCTCGGCCTCCCAAAGTGCTGGGATGATAGACTTGAGCCACCACGCTCAGCCTAAACTTTAACATATTTTTAACAACCAGTATGTTTTGGTGTGTCACAGATTTCTTTGCATGATCCTTTAAATACACAGCCTGAGCTGCTAAGTCAGATTATGTTTCCTTTACCACGTGTAAATCCCCTATAAATGGTTCAATCAGTGACTAGAGCAAAACGCTACCTGTCGGTCTTTGGTGCCGGATATTTTCCAAGTTGACAGATGGTTCTGCTTCACCTATCTCTGCTCCCAGGACAGTTCCTAGGAAGATCATAGGCTGGATGAACACAGAGGGAGAGAGGTCTGGCCTGTTAAGCAACCGGTGACAACCTGCTTAGATTTATCTTTTTCTTATTCCTTTTATTTTAAAAACTATCAAAAAAAAAAAAAAAGAATAGCAGGTTCACATAGAGTTCTTTCATGAAAGACACACAGACATGTGAGAAAGCTGGTTAAAAATGTATTGGGGGAAGAAAATGGAATGTGATTTTATTAATATTTTTACTAATTTTTTGATGCCTCTGTTGTTGCGGGTCTCTTTTTAAGAACAGGTTAGCATCACAACATAAGTCAGTAAAAGATGTGGTCGCTTTATCCTTTGGAGTTTGTGGTCTGCTTCATAGACTCTTCCCTGTTGTTTGTGGCCTCAAGTGTATTACCGGCTCAGGAGTGGTCTTGACATTACAGGGACTCAAAGGTGCACATGACAGTCTCTTCAAAGAGCTAACAGAATGGTTGGGGAGATCAGATGCTAAATACGAACAAATTATAAAACACTAAGAATTTTCTAAAAGAAAATGATCACAGTAGGCAATATTATGTTTATAATAATGTACACATTTTCTGAGATATTCCCTACTTTACGGAATTTTATTGTTTTCATAAAGGTGGCATATTATGTGTAGAATTCAATGTCTATATTTTCAGTACTTTCCATACAAATTAGGAGTAAAATTCTGAGCAAATGACGGACTTATTCATTTTAGAATTTGTTTATAAACACACACCCAACACACAAAGCCAATGTTATAGATCAACATGTTCATATATGAAATACTTCATAGAGAAGGTGAAATTTGAAACATTATAAATGATAAAGAAATCAAAGTGGAAAAAAAGAGACTATAAGGCTTTTTATAGAAAAACATTTATATGAATAAATGCACAGAGTGGGAAAATCTTGTTTGAATATGGAGGATGGTGAGGAAACTTGCCTAGAAGGATCAAGAGTATGTGGGGGAGAAACAAGAAATAAAGTTGGAGAGGAGAAACCGGGTTAATGATTCAAGGTCCTTCAATACTGTTTCAGTTTTATAAGATAACTGTTATATGGTCATTGCTAGTCCACAGTCAAAATATTTTCTCATCAGCCAGAGAAAATGTGGATTGTACAAATTCAGATATATAAGTTAGGAGCCAGTAGAGCAAAGTTGATAGAGGAAAACGTTTTGGAAAACTCTTAACATCTATTGGAAAAACATCTAAAAACCAAAATGAAAATAAATCTCCCTTCAATACCCAGATCACTTTCTAGACTGAAATAAGAAAGTGGAAACAAACAAACAAACAAAAACAGTATGGGGAAATAGCATAATATAAAGTAAAATGTACTATTTCCGTGACTGAATAAGCCACGTAGACAAGACAGATTTTGTAAATGTTCATTTAAAAGAATTGAATCTGGGCTTCTATGTATTATTTACAACATTTGATAACTAACTCAATAAAGTTGAATAATATCAAATGATTTTTAGTTCTTAAAAAAAAATCTAGCTCTTGCCAAGATTTTAGATACTATGTCATCATGAGTATTCCAGTAATCTTTGTTTTAAGCTTTCTGTAAGAATCACTAGTTTATTTATTTCAGGATTTATTTTCAGCATATCTATCTACCTATCTATCTACCTATCTATCTACCTATCTATCTATCTACCTATCTATCTATCTATCTATTTAAAATTTGTGGGGTACAATTCAGGGTTAGGTACATAACTGGTCATCGTACAAGATGAAGTCTGAGTTTCCCATTGGTCTTCACTTTGCCTGGTTTAGGATCAGGTACCCTCATTAGTGTTATCTGCTCCCCTTTCCCTTCCCCGGCAGTGACCCACTACTGCCAGTCTCTTTCATGTAGAATTATGATAAATGTTCAGGGTTCACTTATGCATGAAAGCATGTGGTTCTCAGTTCTTCATTTCTGTGATAAATCACTGAGTATGATGTACTCTAACTGCATCCAAGTTGCTGCAAAGTTCATAATTTTGTCCTTCTTTATAGCTGCATAATATTACATCATCAGAAGTATTCTTAAACTGTGTTATTACATATTTGACTCTTATTTACTTATAGTGAATCTACCAGAACTTTCCATAATTGAATTTTTTATTGAATATTTTAAAGCTGTGCTGACTCAGAAATAAGTGAACAAGTGACAGAGGAATATGTCTACGTGGATATGAAGCAACACTGTCAATTTTCCTCAAACGGACACTCTATCATGCCAGAAATAGCTCAATAATTAAATGGAAATATAGAGAATGTACACACTAGTTGTAAGTAATTTGTAAAGTGAGTTTTATTATCAAAAGTTGTTTTCCTCGAGTTACCACACACACAGGGAAAACTGTTCCTGAAGATCTGAGTACATGGTCAAGTAACCAGATATAATGACCATATATAGTTTTATAGGTTCAAGTATTTTTTAGGTTCAAGTGGCAAAAACCCTCTCTAATATTTTCACTCCTAAATTAATATCCAAGAGGATATAAATTTTTAGAAATATAGAGAAAATAATTCTTCTTTTTAAAAATCTTGTCTCTCTATAGATGTCTCCAGCGAGTTAGAATTCGATATATTAATTGATCCATCTACTGAGGACAAGACAGTTCACCTAACAAGATATA
This sequence comes from Carlito syrichta, assembly GCF_000164805.1. NCBI lineage: Eukaryota > Metazoa > Chordata > Mammalia > Primates > Tarsiidae > Carlito > Carlito syrichta. The sequence continues at coordinate 150,451 of NW_007248464.1, forward strand.
AACCTATTAATTCCTAATGAAAAAGGAATGAAAGACTCTTTCAAATGTCCTTTACTGCTGTATTCTACTAATTCATTTGTGTTTACAAATGGGCTTTGATAATGATAATTCAAAATTTTAAAATTAAATAATTATTTTTCATTGACGCTTCATTTTTCTTAGTGATTGACTATATATATATATTTCCAAATTGTACACTGTATTCCTTGAAAACTAATAGCAGTTCAGATGACTGGGTTGCTGATGCTTCATCTGTGCTGTGGTTGTAGTTATCCATTTGCATTGAAATCTCTAATGAAAGAAGCAGAGCCCCAGCATTAAAAAAGTTCAGTACTTTTCTCTCAGTGCTGGGTCAACTACACAAACTATCCTTTCTTTCTCTTGCCTTCAATTACTGCTTATGGTGGATGCGAGATTCAAATTCTCTTTTTCTCTTCTACCTTTGCCGTTTTCAAAAGTAGATGGAGAAGAAATGGGGACGGTACAAGTGCCTCCCTTTCTAGTTTATAACGTTCAGTAGCATTCCCACATACCCACAGAGGTGCAAATGCACAATCTCAAAAGGGAACAAAACAGTATAAAACAAATACATTTGTACCTCTCAGAAATGTGATAAAACACAATTTTTAAAATAAAACGTTAGAAAAGACTACTATATAAAATTTGAAATATGGTTTATTTTCTTTGTTCTGCAGTATCAAAACTGATTCTTATAATTGTTTAGACAGAAATGATAAAGCAAAGATAAGCCATGTGTAATTTGTCAAGGCATATTGTATGTTTCCATGTCTCCCGACCCTTTAAGTATCTCTATGACATACCACACCATTGTAATCACGACCTTACCCTTCTCTTTACCCCAGCTCTCTTCTGCGTAGATAGGCAGCATTCTGACTTGTGAGAATGGTGCTCAGTTCCCCAGTAGAAGTTCCCTTTTTTCTGGATCTTTTCCACATTGGATATGCCTTCACAGAACTGTCTGCTGCATATCCAAAGAGTAAATGTGTAAATAATTTTCATTTCCGCAGTATTACCGGGTTGAAATTTAGTTTCTTGGAAATGGGAGAAAAAGACAAGGTTTATTTACATTGACACTGCTATTATTTGTCATAGTATCGGGATATTTTGATCTTATGTATTGCCTCCTCTCAATCTATTAAAATGTGGTTTTAAAACAGCATAGGTCTCGCTGTTTTAAAAACATTTAATTATAAGTGAAATTCAATTTTAAAATGTTATCATTGTGCTTCAATATAAATTGATACTGGGGTACAAATTCTTACTAAACAAACGACAACAAAACCTAATTAAATAATGAACAAATGAATTAATAAACTAAAGCACTGACTTTTAACTTAATACTCTTCCAATTTATATACCCTTTTGTCAATGTAAACTGCTATTGATTAAATATCAACTTAGTGTCTGGTTAATGTCAAATCTTCATGCAAAATATGAGACAGTTGGCCCTTCATATCTGTGAGTTCCACATATGTCAATTCAATCAACCACAGATCAAAAATATTTTTAAAAAATATAAAATAATAATGCAATAAAAATACAAATCTTAAAAATACAGTATAGTAACCATTTATATATCCTACACATTGCATTAGGTATTATAAGAAATCTAGAGATGATTTAGAGTATGTGAAAGGATGTAGGTAGGTTATATGTAAATCCTAGACCTTTTATATAAGGGACTTGAGCATCCTTGGATTTTGATGTCCGTTTGGCGGGGGTTCCTAGAATCAATACTTTGTGGAGATTTAGGGACAACTGCATATACATTTAGTCAAGTATATTTAATCTTTGAAATTAATTATTTTAATTTTATTTAAATTAACTTTATTAAATATTCATTTTATATTTTATTTTAATAACCATAAACAATCTAAGTATTTGAATAGTGAATATTTCATTCACATAATTCTTCTTAAAGGACATGTTAGGTTAATGAATATTAAAAATGAGTGATAGAAGTTAGTCTATCAGTTAGTCATGCACCAAAAAAAGCACAAAAGCCTTTATGAAATTTAACATTGGAAGGTTATCTCTCCTAATTCATTATAAAAATAAAAGGAAGAATATCAGATTTGTCTTTCTTTTAATCATTATTAAAATAAAGTGGGAAACAATTCTTTACCTGAAATTCCAATTTTTCAGTTTGTGCACAGCCAGCTATTGATTCTCCCCAACTCATGTAGTAAAAATGAAATTATATTAAACATTATTGAGCTTAATTGACCCTACTCACTTCACACAGAAAGCTAGAGAATTTAATTAGTACTAATACCGTTGAGGGCAGAATAAGGAAAGCAAACGAATATGTCTGTTGTTGTTTGTCAGGTGGTCATACCTGGTTTATTTTTTTTCATCTCGTAAAACAACTTTGGGAATTACATGTTATTTTGCACATAAAAACAAAACATCTGAGCTTCAGAAAGAGTATTTGATTTCCCTAATTTCACAAAGTCATTAAATAATAAATACATTATCAAATCTATGTGTGCTGGTGTTAAAACCTGACTCCTTGTATGTATAACATATTGCTTAATTCTGAATGCAATTAATTATGTACTTCCTTGAAATCTTATTTAACTTCCTGTGCATGTAGGCCTCTCAAGTGGACTATAAGATCTTCCATGATATGGAGATTGTGATTCTAAGAAAAATGAACTTTGAGTTATGGAATTTGAATTTTAATTATCTCAGTCATTGACAAATAGGGAATCACATTTCACTGGTCCATAATATGGGATTATGATCTTAACCTGATGAATTTGCAAATATTCATGAATATGAGTACTTAACTTTATATGCAACAGATATTTAGTGCCCATACACCCAATTCCTTTCTAATGTCTTTAACGATTTGTATTGGATTTTGATTTCACTTTGTATCTATCACAGTGCTAGCTGTCAAGATAAACTAAAATTAAAACTCAAAGCAAAACCCTAGGGTTTATACCTCTTCTCTTTTGGAGATCTATGTTCTCCCTAGGTATTTTATCCTACCCAGGTCTCATAGCTTTAAATATACTTCTAGTTACTCTAAGTTCCAGACTCCACATATTTAACTACATACACAAAATTGTCACTTAAATGTTTAATAGATATATTAACAATAATACATCTGACATAGAAATCTTCATTTCTGGCCATAACTTAATTCCCAGCCTTTGCCAATCTCAGTAAATTATACTTTTATCTCTCTATCCACCTCGTTCAGTCAAAAACCTGGAAACATCATAATTCCTTTCTTTTACTCACGGCTACACACATCCACCCCAATAGCAAGTGCTATTTGCCTTCTACCAAAATTGATATATAAATCTCTCTACTTCACTTTTATTACCATCAGATCTGAACAAGTCTGTTCCTTATTTCACACCTTATTTCACACTTGCTTCCCAATGAAGGAATTTTGAAAGGTGTAAATGATCTCGCTCTCCTGGCTTTCCATTGTAAGAATAAAAAATCACACCTCCTAATGTGCCCTACTAGTCCCTGCATGACATGGTTTCAGTCTATCATTTACCATTACTATATTACAACTGTTCCTGAACTCCAGGAGTTCAGTTGGAGTCCTGTTGCTCACCTCATGGAAAGCCAATCACTAAGACAACAGAGCATTGTCATGAAAGAAGGCTTTTTTTATTTGGGTGATACCAGTCAAGAATGGGAGATTCATTCCCAAATCCATCTCCTGGCTTAGTGGGGCAGGGACGTTGAAAACAGAAACTAGAGGGTTAAGGAAGAGAAGTTGGCCAGTGGTGGGGTCTGGCATCTCATTGTCTGGATGTGGTGATCTGGTGAGTTTCCGGTTTGATACTATAGACCAGAGGGTCAGTTTCCTGAGAAAGAATCTCATATAAGACAAATAAAAGTTTCAGGCTTTAAGAACAGGAGGGCCTATTACTATGCTTATTCAAAAAGAAACTGTAATCAATAGTTCTGTGGGGAAGTTGGGCCAATTTAGCACCATCTAGTTTTGTGGGGAGTGTCTACCTCCATAATTCGGCACTTACTGCTATCTTCATATGAACATTCTCATTGCTCTCTCCAGGTCATCACAGAACAGGTTTATTCTCACATCGTGAGGCTCAACTCCACGTCATCTCTTTAGGTTTTTCTGTTACTTCCTCAAATACGAGGCTTGTCCAGAGCTATTTCTAACAGCATCCTGTTTTGTTTCATTCATAACAAAATGTCACCTAGTTATCCACTTGTTCACCAGAATATATTATTCGTACATAAAGTACTATAAACTTTAAGGCAACAAAGACCTTTTTTATCTTATTTGCTGCCATCTTCCCAAGCGCCAAGGGCGCTGTCTGAATACAGGTGCTCAATGAATGAAAGGATAGATAGAGAATGCTGCATAAATTCATGGATTATATTTTAAAATCTGAAGAGTTTTGCTTCGTTTTTCATTGTGCCATTCAAGATTCTTGCCCACAGACTGAGAGAGAAGATAGAGAGAAGATAGGCAAACAGACAGGGTGGATCCCCCAATAACAATGTAGCAAACTTATAGCAGGCCTCTCAGAGTGATACACTCATGTTGGTAAACAAGCTTCCTACAAGCCCTGCAGGCTAGCACAAGAAAACACTGCAGGGATTGAAAAACAATAAATCAGCTCACTATTAGGGCCCTACCCCTCAGCTGATTGGTTCTTGGTACCAACCAATCAGCACAGTTAGTGCCAACCAATCAGCTCATAGTTAATGCTAGCCAATTGAGTTGTTCCTGGGGCTACATAAAGCCAAGTTTTGTTCCCAGATCAGCTACCCCTTCCTGTCCCCTTCTGCCCTCTCAATAAATTTTACTTTCCCACCTTCCAGCTGTCGGTGTCCCTGCGAGCTGCCAGCAGAAGGCAAGACTCAGAGGCTGAGACACTTCTCAGGGCTGGCTTGCCAGCCCACCAAATCAGCAACACTCTCAGGACTTGGCTTGCCTGTTCATTGAGCCAACACTCCTTGGGGGGTCCAGCTTGCTGATTCACTGGGCAGACATTTTCAGAGCCCAGGCTGACTGGATAAAAATCCATATCATAATCACACTTATTAAATGTTTATATTAGCTGGCATATTAATTTTTATACTCTATTTCATATAAGAAGAACATAGGATAAAGAAATCTAGCATGACCTATGTGGAAGATTAACGATCAGATTCCAGGATTGAATTGAGGCAGATTTTTGAAGTTAAAACTTTTCACTCCTCTGAGGAAAAACCTTCAAATGACAGAATGAGGCAGATTGGAAACGGGGTTAGTATCTTAAAGATGATTTTCATTTGGCCTGGATAGACAGCACCTACCACATTGCTCTAAGGAATTACCCAACAGATAGTTTTGTAGTATGACACAAATTCTGATCAATCAGGGAGCAGAAAGGAGAGAAATGACACACCCAATATTAATTTGTTGAATTTTGCTCCACCTGGCTATCCCTGAATAGAATCACTTTCTCTGAACTTCACTGACAATTATTTTGTACCTTTCTAGACTACAACTTATCACATTTCACACTTTGGCAAAGTCAATCATTACACAGTGTCTTCCATCTCACCATAGTATGCAGACTTCTTATGGAGGATCTGAGCTTTTTGTTCCTGTTTCTCATGGATGCTAATAATATATATTATCATTTGGGTTTCAATGTTAATAACAGTAACTAAGTTGCTTTTTTTTTTAGGCATTTATGAGACATTTGTTAAGTACTTTACATAAATTATTTGTTGGTAGTGAAAGAGAGAGAGAGAGAGAGAAAACAGAGAGAGGAAGAAAGGAAGAAAGGACATAAAGGAGGAAAAATAACTACAAAATATTTTTGAGAGAGCAAGTCTTTGATATAAGGAGTTTGGCTAAGTGCTAAATTTTCCTCCTCATATTTTCAGAACTTTAAGTCCACCAGAGGTACAAACACCAAGTATCCAGACACCAAATAACAGTTTTCATCAACAAGATGACAGCTTGCTCCTAATGTTTAGGCAATTAAAAGATCTATCTGGGAAGCACTGCTTTGGCCAGCATGAAAGTCTTCTGCCTCAGTGACTCTGTTACACATTCCAACCCTCCGACATGTGTCCCATTGATCTCCTAAGAGAGCAGCAATTAATTCCAGGTGTCTCTTTGGGCAAAGGCTTGTTCCTGGCTCATTTGTGAAACTGCATGTTTTCTAACAAGTCTCCCTGCTTCATTCAGAGGAAGTGCATTCATTTACTAATGAATGAGTATGCTATGAATCCAAGCATTCTCTGGCAAATATTTACTGCAACTCTCCAGTGTCTCTTAGGGCTTACCTGAGTGACTTTCAATTTTCTGTCTTTTAAATGTGAATTATAACTTTGCCCCTTATTGCTTTGCCAGGACACTAGTGAATAGAAGCGGAGATGTGAAAAAAATATGGCAAAAGACATAAATATAGATGTAAGATCCTAGAAGGACGTAGTGCCAGGCAGGTAGGCTCCCTCTGAGGCATTTTGTTACTTGAGTGACAAATTCTCAAAACTGTATATGCAGACCCAGTTATTTTGACTAAATTGTTTGAAAATAAGACAAAAATAAAATACTTAAGAGAGAACATAAGAAAATAAAGTCACAATAAATAAGTAAATAAATAAAAATATTTGAATTATATTCCCCCTAAAGATTAAAAGAAAAACAAGAATTTTGCATGTCTTTAATAAGGAGTATAGCAAAACATGTGGAATTAGGAGAGACTTGGAAAAATAGTTTAACAAAATTCTCAGCTCATTCTAGGGTTGTTTTATCTTCTTTGTTTATCTATCATAATATTTAATTATTACCCAGAATAATTTGAACAAAAGCAAAAAAGGAAAGGAAGAAAATATTCCCCAGTTGCAAAATAGCTTTGATACAAGATGTACACTTCAAATGTGTATACTTTCCCCAGTGCATTTTCCATTAATTATCTGTAAATTCCCTTAAATTAATCCTTGTTCAATATGGATCCAAAGAAAATATGTATCTTTGAATAATACTTTTCTTAAGTGATAACTGTGAAGGAATTTGAAGCTATGCCAATATGTAAATGATTTTTATATATAGGATCAGAAAGTCTTGGGCTCTGACTTGATGCCTAGAAAATGCTCTAAACCACCCAATTTACTTGAATATTTGGCTTTTTGTTAGGTTAGACAGATAGGGGAACAACATAATTTTAGTAAGAAAGAATGCTTTTGAATTCTTAACTTTTAATACATTATTCTGTACGTTATTTTAATATGAGATATTTCATATTCCTCTGCAATAATTTGCTTCATTTCACATTTTTATCATAATGATTTTGATTTCAAGAAAGATTAACTACAAAAATGGAAGTTGATCACAGGGGCCTAATAAGATCTCTTAAGAGTTTTTGTTTTTTGTACTGGTGATTTGTAGAAAAATTATGCACCCCAAAAGGCAATTTCTTCCAATATGTTAGTGCAAATATTTGTATGGCTTCAAAGGGTAAAAACAAACAAACAACAAAAAAAGATACCAATTCCACAAAAACATCTGTGTAATTAAAAGTAAATAGTTTTACAAAGGTCAGGTGCAGTGACTCATGTACATAATCTCAGCACTTTGGGAGGCTGAGGCAGGAGAATCGTCTGAGTCCAGGTGTTTGAAGCTGTAGTGAGCACATCACTGCATTCCAGTCAGGGAGACAGAGCAAGATCCCTACTTAAAAAACAAAATCAAACAAATAAAAAAAAAGTTCTAAGAAAAAATTGTAACCAATAAAGTAAACAATGGATTAATAGTAAGTATGTTCAGAAAATATTGTTTAAAAAATGAATTACACATGCCTAAAATGGAAACTCAAACTGCAAACCTGATTAGTATTAATTCAACTATTCTAAGTATATTTTCAGAGGAAAAATAAATCCATATATATTCTGCACTTTTAGATAAAGATACTATGTTCTAGGACTTCATAACTACGTTTCCCCGGGCCCTGGTTAAGTAATCTGTTTCCTGTACTCTCAGAAATGAAAATTTTGCTTAGGCCAAGAGCTAAAAAGCTGATACTTGCCTCTTAACTTTCACATTTCAATTTATCTCTTAAAAGGAAAATGACACATCCTTTTTGGTCTCAGGCTACATCAAAACTAACGACTTCCTACCTCAGGGCGGGGCGAGATCCATCTCAGAAGCTAAGTGATACGACAGAAGAAAAGGTGACACTTTTGGTATGTATTTTAAAGCACTTTCTGGTATATAGGATGCTAATGGCACAAAAAGATTGAAAAGCCCTTGGACTTAAGTTCAGAAGTAAGGAGACAAAAGATGTTCTTAAAATCAACAATTAATTTCAGTAACAGAAAATAAGATATTAATTTTTGTTATTGTATAGTATTAGAATGTTAAATATATGTTTAAATTTATTTACCTTTGCTGGGGAATAATGAGGGATAAGGTAGTGGAACAAATATAGCATTAAGCAAGTTTATTCTTGTTGGCGTGTTATTGTGTTTTTTTCTTAATTTAACAATTGCCTATCAAGTGTTTATGGCAAGAATAATAAATATTAATATTTATTATATGCTAACTATTCCCAAGCATTGTTATAATAATCGACTCATACAGTCCTATTTTTTTTTTTTTTTTGAGTTGGAGTCTCACTCTGTCATTCAGGCTAGAGCGCAGTGGCACGCTCACAGCCACTGCAGCCTCGACCTGTTGAGCTCAGGCGATCCTTCTGCCTCAGTCTTCCAAGTAACCAGAACTATGGACAAACTACCATGCCTGGCTAATTTTTGATTTATTATAGAGACGAGGTCTCGCCAAGTTGCCTGGGTTGGTCTTGAACCCACGGGCTCAGCAATCCACTTGCCTCGACCTCCCAATGTGCTGGTATTGCAGGCTGAGCCACTGAGCCCAGCCCATACAGTCCTCTTAACAGCTCTTGAGATTGGGACATTTTTTAACACCACTTTTTCAGATAAGGACATTGAGGAAGAAGAAAATAATTAACTTTAAATCACATATGTAGCAAACAATGAAGCCTCAACTCTACTCCAGACAGTCTGGCTCTGAAGTCCACTACACCTTCTGTTTTATGGGGAGTGGTAGATGATGTACTTGTTCTACTTTCAAAGAGTCTCAACTCCATAAAAGGAGGAATGAGGGTGTGTGCATATGTGTAAATCCCAGTAAAAAGTCTCAAGGAATACAGAGGAGCAGAGCAAGAAAATGTCAAAGACACTCTCCACAAGGGGAAGGAAGGAGATGTACGCCAATACAGACATATAAACAATTAGTCCTAATAAGTGCTAGAGAGCATGTTAGCGTTCTGCAGCAATCATAATAGAGACACGGGGAGGGATGTAACCAATTCCTAATAGGTGTAAATAAGATTTTCTGTCTTTAAAGTAGGTAATGGTAGAGTAGGCAGGTTAGACTAGGAAAACTTCGGGGATGTAGGATGCCTGCAGCAACCTTGTGCAGTACCACACATATAAGCAAACAGCCTAGCTGCAGGAAACTTCACACCTCCTTAACTGTTAGACTTTTATCAGAGACACCTACAGCACTGTAGTCTGTCTATACAGGATGCTTGTGGTCAAGAACTGAGCACCAAGGCAGGAACTAGATTAGAGACCCCTAGAACATGAGCATCAGTAGCCAAGGTTGACCTAAGATAGCCATACGCCTTCACTGTAATACTCTTAGCATAAAATTACCCTAGGGGAGCCTCCCAGTCCCATCATACACCTGAAGCCATGTCAGTACAGGTATGATCCTATAAGGCCTAAAACTCCCCTGTCAGATGTGAAGGAGGAGCAACATAGACCCAACCCTAGTGAGGCAGGGGCCCTTCTCAGACAAAGAGATAATGGCCTTCCCAGAAGAGAAAAAGGATGTGTTGGAGAAAAAGTGATGTGACGTAGTCAATGTCTAAGTGCATATGAGTAACCCAGTTACGACTCTGTGCCATAAAATGCCCAATCAAAAATGCAGGTTGCCATATAAGGGTGACAAAAGGGTTAAAATGTGATACAAGGCAATGCCCTCTGTGTTCGGGGGCTCAGCCTTTGACTGTGAATCTGTTGAGTCAGTGTCGGTACAAATAAATGCTGCTTCCTGGCAAAAAAAAAAAAAAAAAGCTTCAGTGTCTCATCTTTCTCTGTAAAGAATCTTGCCACACTAGGACCACTATTTCTAGAAAAAACCCACTCCTCAGTACCCCTGAGAATAAAAGTAAGCGCAACAATAATTGGGTGTAGATGTGGCAACTTTCTGTAAGCTGTTTCAGCCTGCTCTCCCCTTTTGAGAGTGTACTGTTGTTTGCTTAATAAAGCTATGTGCTTATCCCACTTCTCTGTGTCTTTTTGTGAATTCATTCCAAATATGAACACAAGAACCCGTCGTCTACCCCATCTGCCCCTGGGAGAAGCACTCCTTCTCTCAGTGACCGGTGATACGTAGGTGACCAAGAGAGTAAGAACATATCAGGCAAGGGAGAAATCAAGAAAAGTGAGCACTGAGAAGACGTAAACAAACGTTGGGTGGAGCATGAAATGGCCTGGCGAGTCTGAGAGCAGCAAGAGCATCAATTTTTTTGGAGTGTGGAAGGTGAAATGCATATCTATTTTGATGTAGAACTTCAACTTGAGAAAAAGAGAATCACTTAGAGAAAAGGATAAATGAAATGCTGTTTACTTGTTAAGGGAGAAAATTACCAGCCAAACACAAACTCTTTCTTTAAAGGGGAAGAAAGAGTTTATTAAAACTTAACTCCTTAGTAACAGACACTATGTCTTCTATATTCACTATGGAATCACTTCCTCTAATGCACAATTTATTCAATTATTTATTTATTCATTCAGTCATTTCATCTTTCTAAACTACTAGAGGTCACCCACTATGTTCAAGGAAGTGTACTAGGAAGCTTAAAAAAGAATATAGAGGTGAACAGTGAGTAGGATTTTTCCTCTGGACACTTAAAGACTTGTAGGCACAGCTATGGCATACTGGCAAGTAGCCATTCCAATTGGTTGGTACCAACGCATAACTGGTTGTTGAGTATTCTGGATATGAGTCCTTTTTGTGTAGGTTGCCTTTTACAGTGATGCATTGAAGCTACCAGTACAATGCCATGATGGCCTACTGTGCGTTTTCAAGAATTATATGAGTCAGTTGATAAACACAACCATTATGTAAAATTAAATAATATAAACTTACAATTACATAAGTTATCTAAAAAGAAAGAAAATAATTAAAACTTGTCACTTTATTTTTGCTACAATTTTCTATTACTTAGGCTCTTGAAGTTATCGTTGATTGTATCTGTATTGTGGACATGTTTTTTAATACTATGCTACTTGCTGTGCATCTCCTCTCAACTTCATATTTAGTGATGTTGGTTTGATATCTTAAGATGAACATCATAGAACTATGTATATCATGGAAATCGGCAGAACTATAAATCAGGACTTTTTATTCCTGAAGATCTGGTTGTTAGGCATTTGCCAGCATACCACTGCTCATACATAAAATATCAATATAAAGCATATGACCATGTGTTCTTTCCTGCCCCAACTGGCATTTACCAGTACCCCATCCCATCCTCATAAATTAGAAGCCCAAGCTGGCTGGGCAAAGTGGCTCTAGCCTGTCATTCCAGCACTTTGGGAGGCTGAGGTCAAAGGATTGCCTTAGCCCTGGGGTTTGAGACCAGCCTGGGCAGCTTGGTGAGACCTCGTCTCTACGATATATCAACAAATTAGCCAGGCGTGGTAGTGTGCCCTGGAGGCTACTTGGAAGGCTGAGGCAGAAGGATCGCCTGAGCCCAGGAGGTCAATGCCACTGCACTCCAGCGTGGGTGACAGAGTGAGACTCTGATTCAAAAAAAAGAAGCCCAAGCTACCTATCTATCTACTAGCAAATCCAGAATAACCTCTCCTGCCCACCCTATTATGTATTTAATACAACAACTCTCAACCCTGGCTGTATGTTGGAATCACCGAAACAGGGTTAAAGAAAGTAAAATTCCAGTGCCTGGATCTATTCCTGATCATTTGAATCAAATCATCTGGCAATGAAAACTAGGCCTCTTTATATTTAAAATCTGTATATCCCCAAGGTGACTTTAATTGTGCAGCCAAGACTGAGAAACTGCACAAGAACTTACAAGCAACCTGGGTGTTACTGAAGTGAGTCATCTTCTGTTGCTAAAAGAGGATATATTTTACCTCTCACAAAGTAAGCATGGGCAAAGCAAAACAGGTGACTGTTAGAAACTGGACCAAAGGCCATGCTGAAACAACAGTGGTAAAACCAGGGGTTTCTGATAACTGTTCCATCACCATCTTTTCCCTCAGCCAGGAATAATGCCCTATCTCAACAGTTCTTTGTTCAATCAATGCCTACTGCCACCTCCCTAGGCTGTAGACTAAGGAGGGCAACCAGGTCAGAATTGGTTTTGGTGCCTGTTTCCTCAAAGACCTCTTATCTTCTTTCTTTGCTTTTTTCCAGGGAATCTATTTTAAACCCTTGAAGCATAAAAGAGTCTACTTTTGTACCATTCATCAGGACAATGTGTCCCCTACCCCTTTCCTCTCTTTTCTAAGGAAAGCTACCTTTAGTCATTCCAAGGTACTGTCCTTATCTTCTTTTCTAAGGGGAAAATGTTTTCAGCGAATCCCAGAAAGCTTATAGTCTTTTTTTCTTTTTAGGAAGAAAAGTAACACAAACTTTCTATAAGGAAAGTTACTTTACAAAGTAGAAAAATAACACAAACTGTCTATAACGAAAATTACTGTACAAGGTAGAAAGTATGAAAGGTAAATGTATGTGTTTCAGTCTCTCTCTACCTTCAAATGGCCATTCACACTGCCACACGTGCTTCTTTCCTATACATGGGTACTATATGTCACCACTTAAAAAAAATCTCTGTTTGTAGTGGACAAACTTTAAGGTGACTCTCATGATCCCTACTCCCTAATGTTTACAACTTTGTATAATTCCATCCCCTTGAGTGTTGATGTGACTTGCCTCTAACAAATAGAATATAGCAGAAATGAAGGGATGTCCTTTCTGTAACTGTATGCAGTATGTTCCTAAAACCCTGTCTTGTTGTCAGACTTGCTTCAGTCTCTACCCTTGTAGGCATTAAAGAAGTGAAAACTGAATGCTGCTGACAATCGGTTAACTGGGAAAGCAGATGCTTCCCTAGTCGAATCTCTAAATGAGAAGAGAACCCTAGCTGACATGTTAATTACAGTCTTTTGAGACCCTAAGCAGAAGATCCAGCTAAACCATGCATATCTTTCTGACCTGTGAGATAGAAAATGAATGTTCAAGTTATCAAGTTTGTCGTAAACTATTATGCAGCATAGAAAAGTAATACAGTCACCTTTCAAATAATTTTCCAGCACTTTAATGTGTCATTTAAAGCTCTTAATCGTTGGTCCCAACATTTCTTTCTAATTTCCTCTCCTGACAGTCAACTGACCCAATCACTTACAAAAAGTCCTGGCTATAGTTACATTTCCATTCTCTTCCTTCTATTATACTTTCGGCCCAAAATAACTTTCCTTCATTCCTCCTTTCCTTTCTTCTTTCTTTCTTCATACTGAGCAATGATTTATTCTTAGACGTCAAATATAACCACCTCTAGGCTATCTGTGAAATATCTACCACCCAGTGCCCACAAAAGGTCAATTTGTTTGATTCCTTTTTTTGTGTTCCCATAACATTTCCTGTAAATCTCTCTTATAGTGCTTATCATGTTATGTCAGGGTTAATGTTTGCATTTCTCCAGTTATATTGTGGGTTCTCTGAGAATGGACATTTATCTTTAGATACCCAGAGCCTGCAATAGTGCTTAGATATATATCTGGCATACAATAAATGTTTGTTAAATTGAATCAAACTGAATTGATATTCCCATAGGTAAAGGAGTTTTAGTGTTGGCACATTGTAGGCATGATCAGTTTTTAAATGAGTATTCTATGTACAATTACTTATATTTTAAGCAGCGTTATCTAAGCTGACAAAGCGTCATTGAAGTTAGTAGCTTGCTTTAATGCGAGAGGGGCAATTCAGACTAAAAGAAATTATCTAATGGATTTTCCTGATAACATTAGGGGCTAGCAATTCCATTTCATAATTATACGACGCTTAAAGGAGAGTTGAATAAATACATGGAGTTATAACATTAGGATACAGGAGAAAATGAGCCAACTAGGAGTCTGATAGAGGAATGTATGTAATAATATTTTTCAAAAGAAAGCAATACACTTGAAATCCATTCAAAGAAATTAAAAGCTCACTTCCAATCAGTGGGATAACTCAGGGTTCTGCAATAAACTAGCTACCAAAGTACTTTGGGGTTAAAGGTAGATAACCCTTAGAATGACTTGGCAATATAATTTTGCAATATAAATTCATTGCAGAAGTAAAAGTAGAATCTAGAAAAGAGGATGTAATCCCAGCAGTATATTAAGATGCTAGATATAATACTCAAAATCATATAAAAAGTAAAGGCTAATATATTTGAACTGCAGGTGTTGATCTCTTCAAGGTTTAGGAAGCTTTTCATTAACACTGAAATAAAAGAATGGCATAATCAATATATCGCTTGAATATCAGGGCCAACCTTAAATCTAGAGTGTAAATAACTTACAGCAAACAAAGTAAGGAATGGTAAGAACTTCCCAGAATAATCCTACTCTTGCTTTTCCTAACTATTGGTCATGTATTTCCCCAGAATTTGTTGGAAGTTCAGTACCTCCTTGCTGAAATTGAACACCAAATGCTTGCTAATGTTCTAGAAAGAATTATGTCTCTTCTTTAATCTCCTTCCTATTCTGAAGCCTCAGCCTAAACACGCCATTCCGAGCCTTGTAATATGTTGAATGTACTGTTGTTGGCAAGTTTTAAAATTTTCCAAAAACGTCAGCATCCTCATGTGAAAAAGAATAGTGATAGCATGTGTTATGGCTATTAATAAACACTTAATACCTAATTTTGAATGTCAAATGAGCCTAGCACATTCTGGTACATAGTAAACACTTCAAATATATCTATTCATCTCCCTTTTCTTGTATATTAGATTATTGAGTATAACTACATTGGGATTTACTATGAAAACCTCAAGGTATGTAGAGTGCCTGACCTCAAATGTTCCGAGTAATCCTGCTCCTACATTTTCTATGGAACCTAGGGATTGGCCTGTCTTCTCTTCTATCTCTGCTTATATCTGCCTTTTGGGAATATTGGCATGAGTTCTGGAAAAATGCTCTTATTTTGTAAAATTTTTTATCTGACGGAGTTAAGGGTGCTTGTGAAACTTTAAATTGAGTTGCAATGTTGCCAATTTCATAGTTTTCAGAACTGGCAGCTAAGTTAAAACAAGAAATCGTGCAGGTTCTATTTTTCCTTCTTTACAGGTTTGTATCTCGCCACTAAACTTGTGATGTTCTGTAGAAACAGACTGGGATCAGGAACAACACAGAGTCATCCAATATTACACAATTTGACACTGAGTGTTTGATACTCATTTGACCTAGTGACTTAGAAGTGAAATTGTTTGTGTGTCAGAAACTCTTTAACATCAAAATATAGCAAAATAACATCAAAGGTGTAAATTTTCTTTCTTTTTAAAACGCTCTTCAAGGTATAAGAGATACAGATGATAACTGTCAGTTTAATTCTAGCTCTTATTTAGAAAATCCACAAAGAATATTGATTTGAATTATTTACCTAAAGAATTACTTTGAAGCAAGAAAACGATTATGCCAGGTTCGTTCTTTTCTAACCTCAATCAAGATGGTTAAATTAATTATTAATAATTCATTCAACTATAACAAAATTGCTTTAGTTAAAATACAAAATTCTTAAAACTTAGAAAAGTTCAACAAATTCAGCTACATGATTATGCTTAATCAGTTTTTTGTCTTATAATAATTTAATAGGACTTTAAACAAATTCCAAATTAAAATGAACTTATAATAAATTAATGATAATTAATGACTCTCAAAGTGTCTGACACGTTCCAGAGTAAAAAAAAGAAAAGCATGAACTATATCTCACTTGACTTGGCAACATGAAAATTACAGAAATAAAATTCAACTTAGATTAAGAAGACCTTAGTTCTTTTGCCTCCACTAATTATCATTTGTGCGATTTTGTTCAAACTACTTAAACTCTGTAAAACTGAGATATTAATTTCAGCCGTGTCTACTGCATAAGATTTTTGTGAATGTAAAAATAAGGTATACACAAACGTACTTCAAGTCATAAGGTTTATAACATTTACATGATTGGTCGTTTATAGATATAGGCTCAAATTACATTTGTTATTATGTATTTTAACAATTGAACTTTTTTTTTATAAGTTGAAATTCAAGTAGATATTTGCAGATTGCCATGGGAACTATATATGTATGTGAAGCAACAGACTTGGTAAAATATTGTGGAATCGTTGAAAACCACCATTAAGCTGTAACATGTAGCTTGGACTACAAACTTCGATCAAGCTGGAGAGGGAGTTGTAATAAGAATGGTATCCTTCAGGAGCGGGTGGGAAATTAATTTTGGAGCAGAGATTTCCTGTCTAATAAGACAAGAATAGTTTACATATGAAGCGGTGCAGCCAGTTAAGTTTATTATGAATTTGGGTTACAAATTTATGTGAGAATTATTTTGTTGTTAGAAACAGCTTAGACCTTCCTCACACATTCTATTCAACACTAAACCTCAAGACAGGTGATTTTTCTTTCAACTATCAACATAGAGCTATAAGGGACTTATGACAGGATTCCAGCTTTATTTTTTTGATATTTGATTTTTTAATCTTTTAATTTTTATTATAAAGATGTGGGGTATAATTCAGTTTTGGATGTACAAACATTGATTATGCA
Source organism: Carlito syrichta (assembly GCF_000164805.1). Taxonomy (NCBI): domain Eukaryota; kingdom Metazoa; phylum Chordata; class Mammalia; order Primates; family Tarsiidae; genus Carlito; species Carlito syrichta. The sequence goes on from NW_007248464.1 coordinate 167,338, forward strand.
GGTACCCTTGTTGATGAGGTATGCCCCTCCCTACCCTAGCAGTTTCCCTCAACTGCCAATCCCACCCCCTACCCCTGACAGTTTCCCATTACTGCCAAATACTTTATTATAGTATTATAATTGTTCAAGTTTCACTTATGAGTGAGAACATATGGTACTCTGTTCTTTGTTTCTGCGATAGATCACTGAGTATGATCGACTCCAAATCGATCCAAGTTGCTGCGAAGTCCATATATTTGTCCTTCTTTATGGCTGCATAATATTCCATTGTGTATATGTACCACATTTTCTTTATCCAGTACAGCTTCGATGGGCAACATGGTTGGTTCCATGTTTTTGCTACTGTGAATAGAGTTGCAACAAACATATGTGTGCAGGTATCTTTTTTGTAGAATGATTTGAGTTCCTGCGGGTATATTCCCAATAGGGGAATTGCTGGTCAAATGGAAGGTCAATTTCTAGTTCTTTCAGAAATCATCACACTGTCTTCCAAAAAGGTTGCACTAGTCTGCATTCCCACCAGCAGTGTAGAGGCATTTCTTTTTCTCCACATCCTCGCCAGCATCTGTTGTTGCTTTATTAATGATGGCCATTCTTACAGGGGTTATGTGGTATTTCAATGTGGTTTTGATTTGCATTTCTCTAATGATGAGTGAGGCTGAGCACTTTTTCATGTGTCTGTTGGCTGCCCGTATATCTTCTTCTGGGAAGTGTTTGTTCATGTCTTTTGCTCACTTTTTAAAGGGGCTGTTTTTTTCCTTTTGGTGCATTTGAGTTCTTTGTAGATCCTTGATGTTAGGCCTTTGTCAGATATACAGTTAGCAAATATTTTCTCCCATTCTGTGGGCTGTCTCCCTGCTCTCTTGATGGTTTCTTTTGCTTTGAAGGAGCTCGTTAATTTGATGAGGTCCCACTTATCTACTTTATTTCTTAAGGTATTGGCCTTTAGGGTTCTGAATAGGAATTGGTTCCCGGTTCCAATTTCCATAAGGATGTCTCCTGCGTTTTCTAAGATTCTTATAGTTTGAGGTTTTACATTTAGGTCTTTGATCTATTTAGAGTTAATTTTACATTTAGGTCTTTGATCCATTTAGAGTTAATTTTTGTGTATGGTGATAGATAGGGATCCTGTTTCAAACTTCTGCATGTGGTCAGCCAGTTTTTCCAGCACCATTTACTGAATAGGTTCTCCTGTCCCCAATGGTTGTTGTTGGAGGCTTTGTTAAAGATGAGTTGATTGAGGAATTGAGGCTTTGCTTCCAGAATCTTTATCCTGTTCCATTGGTCTAGGTGTCTGTTCTTACCAATACCAGGCTGTTTGGATTACTGTAGACTTACAGTGAAGTTTGAAGTCTGGAAGTGTGATAGCTCCTGCTTTATTTCTTCTGCTAAGGATTGCTTTGGTTATTTATGGTTGTTAATGTTTCCATATGAATTTCTGTATTGTCATTTTCAGGTCTGAGAAGAATGATGTTGGTAACTTAATGGGTATTGCATTGAATATGTAGATTGCATTTGGTAGGAAGGACATCTTAACAATGTTTATTCCTCCTATCCATGAGCGTGTAATATTTTTCCATTCATTTGTGTCTTCTTGGATTTCTTTGAGCAGTGTTTTGTGGTTCTCATCGTAAAGGTCTTTCACTTCTCTGGTTAGGAAGATGCCGAGGTATTTTTCTTTTCTTTTTTTTTGGTGGTTATTGTGAATGGGATTGTGCTTTTTATTTGGGTCTCTGCCTGCCTATTGTTGGCTTATAGGAATGCAACTGTCTTTTGTACATTTATTTTGTACCCTGAAACTTTGCCAAAATCTTTTATCAGTGCAAGCAGGTTTTTGACAAATTCTCTTGGATTTTCAAGGTATAGGATCATATCATCAGCAAAGAGGGACAACTTGACTTCCTCTTTTCCTATTTGGATACCTCTGATTTTCTTCTCTTGTCTAATTGTCTGAGTTAGGACTTCCAGCACAATATTGAAGAAGAGGAGTGAGAGTGGGCAGCCTTGTCTTGTTCCAGTTTTCAGGGGAAATACTTCCAGTTTTTGTCCATTTAGCAATATGTTAGCTATGGGTTTATCGTAGATGGCACGTATTATTTTGTGGTATGTTCCTTCTATACTTAGGTGTTTGAGGGTTTTTATCAAGAAGGGATGCTAGATTTTATCAAAAGCTTTTTCTGCATCCAATGATATTATCATGTGGTTCTTGTTTTTACATCTGTTGATGTATTTAGTTACATTTATGGCCTTGCAAATGTTGAACCAGCCCTGCATCCTGGAGATACTTGGTCATGGTGCATGATTTTTGAGATGTGTCTTTGGATCCTATTTGCTAGAATCTTGTTGAGGATTTTTGCATCAGTGTTCATAAGGGATATTGGCCTGTAGTTCTCTTTTTTTTGGTTGGATCTTTACCCGGTTTGGGTATCAGTGTGATGTTAACGTCATAAAATGATTTGGGGAGAATTCCATCTTTCTCAATTGCCTGGAATAATTTCAGTAGTATTGTTATCAGCCCCTCCTTGTATATTTTGTAGAATTCTGTTGGAAAGCCATCCGGTCCAGGGCTTTTTTTTTGTAGGTAGTTTTTGTATGACAGAGTCAATTTCCTGGGTTGTTATTGGTCTATTTAGTGTCTCAATGTCTTCTTGTTTCCCCTGGGGAGATTGTGTGATGTTAGAAAGTCCTTCATTTCATTTAGGTTATCAAGTTTGTTTCCATACAGGTATGCATAGTAATCTCTGATAATTTGTATTTCTTCAGGATCAGTTGTGATTTGATCTTTTGTATTTCTGATTGTGTTTATTTGGGCTTTCTCTCTCTTTTTTCTTGATCATTCTGGCTAGGGACCCATCAGTCTTGTTAATTCTTTCAGAGAAACAGCTTTTTGTTTGCTAATGTTTTCTGTGATATTTTTGTCTTCTATGTCCCATATTTGGGCTCTTATTTTTGTGATTTGGATTCTTCTGCTAAAGTTGGAGTTTTGGTGGTCTTCTTTTTCCAGCTCCCTTAGGTGATTTGTTAGGCTCTCAACTTCTGATCTTTCCATTTTCTTGATGTCTGCTCATAGAGTTATAAATTCCCCTCTGAGAACTGTTTTCAGGGCATCCCAGAGGTTTTGGTAAGATGTTTCTTCATTTTCATTTGTCTCCAGGAATCTTTCAATTTTTGCTTTGATTTCAGTGTTGACCCAGTAGTTGTTCAGCATCATGTTATTTAGTGTGCATGTCATTGTGGGCTTTGGGGAAATGTTGGTGGTGTTGATATTTATTTTTATTCCATTGTGGTCTGAGAATGTGCATGGCAAGATTTCAACCTTATGGAATTTGTTTATGCTTGATTTATGGCCAAGGATGTGCTCAATCTTACAGTATGTTCCATGTAGTGATGAGTAGAATGTATATTCTGTGATTGTTGAGTGGAATCATCTGTGGGTATCTATTAAGTTCATTTGGTCACGTGTTGATTTTTGCCTTGATGATCTATCTAGGACTGTCAGTAGGGTATTCAAGTCCCCTGCTATAATAGTGCTAGAGTCAATATCTTTTTTTAGTTTACTTAGTAGTTGTTTTATAAATGCTGGTGCTCCTGTGTTGGGTGCGTACATGTTTAGGATGGATATTTCTTGTTGATGGATTGAACCTTTTATCATTATGTAGTGCCCTTTTGCATCTTTTAAAATTTCTGGTAGCTTAAAGGTTATTTTGTCTGATATTAAGATTGCAACTTCTCCCTTCTTTTGTGATCAATTTGCCTGGAAACTTGTTTTCCAACCTTTAACTCTGAGTCTGTGTGCATCCCTTGAAGTGAGATGAGTCTCCTGTATGCAGCAAATAATGGGGTCATGGTTTCTTATCCAGTTCACCATTCTGTGTCTTTTCAATAGTGCATTTAGTCCATTCACGTTCAGGCTGATTATTGAAATATGATTGTTTATCCCTGTCATGAGGTTCTTATAAAGTTTTTCTCTGTTTGCTTGTTTTCTTTTGGCTTTGGGTTAATGTATACATGTATTTTCAAGTTTCTTGTTGCACTGTATTCTCTGCTGATTTTGTGCTCTGCTGTTGTCTTGGAAAGTAAGCGGTCAATCTTTTTTCTTCTTTCTTCTGTGCTTAATACCTTTTTAATTGTCTCCTGTAGAGCTGGTCTGGAAGCTGCATAATCTCTTAGGGACTGGATATCTGGAAAAGATTTTAATTCTCCATCACTAATGAAGCTGAGCTTGGCTGGGTAACAAATTCTTGGTTTAAGTTGTTATCTTTGAGGACTTTGAATATAGGGCCCTTCTTGCTTGTAGTATTTCTGCTGATAGGTCTGCTGCTATTCTGATTGGTATTCCCCAGTAGGTAGTCTGATCTTTCTCTCTTGCTGCCTTTAGGATATTTTCTTTTGTACCTACTTTGTGTAGGTGAATTACTGTGTGTCTAGGGATTGGTCTTCTCATTTGATGTCTTTTGGGGTTCTCTGTATATCTTGTGCTTGGCTGGTCACATCTCTGGTGAGATGGGGAAAGTTTTCTTGGATTACTTCCTGGAATATTTGCTCCCAGTTGTTCTCCATTTCCCTTTCTTCTTCCAGATACCAATCAGGTGCATGTTTGGCCCCTTGATATAATCGCACATCTCTTGTAGGCTTTGTTCTTTCTTTCTGAGTCTTCTTTCTATGTTTTTTACAGATCGGGTTAATTCCATGTTCTAGTCTTCAAGTTCTGAGATTCTTTCTTCAGCTAGGTTAGTTCTGCTTTCTATGCTTGTCATCTTGTTATTTATTTCCTGGATGAAGTTTTTTATTGCCAAAATCTCTGTTACAAGTTCTTTCAGTGTTGCATCTTGTCTTTTTTGAGTCCTATTCACTCTTTCCAACCATTCTCTAATCACTGTTGTATTCTGGGGACAGTATTTGATGACTTCCATTGTTTGGGCACCAAGGTTTGATTTTTCAGGAGTTTTGTCTTTGGTACACTTGAAATTGCCTGAGGTCTTCCTTTGACCTTTCTTCATTGGTGAAAGAGCTCTTGTTTTTCTCTTTAGTTCTGTTATTCAGTGTCAGTGGGAGAGGCTTTCCCCTCTGACATTTGCTCAGACCTCTATTCTTCCCTGATCCAGGCTCTGGATTTATTCTATTATGAAAGAGGATGGTGGATGGGCAGCTTTGCTGTCTCTCATAGTTTTCAAAATTCAAATAAAGTGGGGGATGGGGTGCACTGATCTCTTTGGAGTTCTTCCTCCTCCCTTTCTGGTTACCCCTTTTGTCCCACAGCTGGATCAGGTAGGGGGTGGGGCGCCTGGAACTCAGCACTCATCAGGTCCCTCTGAAGTTTGTGCTCTCAGGGTATTCCCTTTGGGCCACGATCAAGCCTTGAGTAGTTAATTCGTCAGTCACAGAGATCAGATCTGTTGGTCCCTGATGAGCAAGTCAGAGCACTTTCCTCCCCTGCCTTCAATATGGTGGTGGGATGCCTCTCTTGTCATCTGCTGTGGGAACTTGCCTCTGGACTCCATCTGCAGGCCCTTCCAGTGCCTTGCAAGGTGCTGAAGTGATAAGGCAAAGCCTGGAGCAGTCTCTCTCCTGCTTCAGTGGTGAGGGAGCGAGTGGGGCAATAGTGTCTCCCTGCCACTTTTCCAAAGGAAAACTTTTGTCCATTTTGAAAAAACAGTGGTGCTCCAGTTCTGCAACTCAAGAAGAGCCAGGGATGAAGTAGAGAAGCTGCAGCACCTGCTGTTGTGTAAGGGGACTGGCCACCCACTCACAATCCCCAAGACAGTCTCTCCCAGCATTTTCTTGCCAGGGATGGTTTGTTAATTAAAAAAAAAGAAAGAAAGAAAAGAAAGAGAAAATGGCGCTCAGCTTCTGCGTCCCAGAAATCGCTAGAGTCCAAGTCAGAAGCTGTGGCACTAGCCCTGGCCACTAGCTCCCTAGCCCTCAGTCAGTCAGCCACTCACATGCCCACTCACTCACTAACACATACACAAAGTTTTCCATATACTCCCTCACTCACTCACACAGGGACTCGCATAGTCCAATTGGCTCAGCCGCCATCTTCCCTCCCCCCAGATTCTAGCTTTATAAATTGTGCTCTGGTTTTTTGTTTTTCTCATTCCTATGACTGTTGAGTCTATTAAAAAAAAACAAACTCGAGTTTACTAAATTTCATTTTCACTAGAGATTCTACCTGCATTTTGCTCCTCCACTGAGTTTTTAAGTTATTTTATTTTGCATTTTAAAACTCCATTTTATTAGTATGCAAATCTGCATAAATTTTATAATTTCTTGTTTTCTGCTTATATTTCCAAAGTTGTTTTTTATTTCCCTAAATAGTAGTAAGCACAGATTTTTATAAAATACTTATTTTTAGTGTCTGATTCTGTTGTCTTTTGGGCGAGAGAAGGGCTATCCTCATTCATGGTGACTAGTTCTCTTCACACTAAAAATTTTACCTATTAGGTATTTAATTTTATTAGAAAATTATTTGGGGAAGTTCTTTTTGGCCTAGTGTTATGGTGGGTTTATCCAAAAATGACTCATTTCAGTTTTGCCAGGTATTTTGGGGCACAGGTAAATAGGGGCTATATTAAATTAAATTACCATTTTAAGGTTTTCTGGAACACCAAGATGGTATGAAATTGGGTTTGAAATCCATGTAATGGCTGTCTCTCAGAGATAGAGATAGGTCTTTCTTACCCATGCTCTCCTCAACAATAAAGAATACATGTCTCAATGTATTACTTACAATAATAAGTGAAAATGACACAAACAGGCTTGGGAACAAACAAAACTGACTTATGGTCTGTATACAACTCAGCTGGTATGGGCATTATTCATTAAGATGTACAGTTTCTGTACATCTTAATCTAGCAAGTCTGATAAGTTTAGGCAACAGAACTTTTTCTATATCTTAAACTGGACTCTAGGAAAACTGAGGTGAAATTACAGGACCCAAGAATGAACAGGTCAACTGGGAAACAAGTTATAAAATGTCTGAATTGTCAAGCTAAGAATTATGAATTATTTTTTAGTTTGTTATGGAAAATCATTAAAACTTGTGTAGTGTTTGCTTTAGAAGTGGAATAAAGTGAGACCTCTTCCTAAGATTATTTTACCAACCTAGAAATGCCTTAATTATTTATGAAAATGTGGAGATAAAATATGAGTCCTATCACAGTAAGTCAGGTGAGAAAGCAAGAGTTGGACTTAAGGATTAGAAGGGCTAATCTGAGAATCATTACAAGGCTTCAGTAAAATGCATTTAGCAGATGATAATGTCAAAGAGAGAGAGGGATTAGAGATAAATAGCTTCTGTCATCAGTAAGAAGCCATGACCTTAATCATGAGGTATCACATCATCCGAACTTCTGCATTCTCAACTCATTAAGATTAAAGGCAACTATACGAGACTAAGTGATAACAAATTAACAATTATTTTAAAGCAATAAGTGAATTCTAAAAATCTGGGAGTAGAAAATGTCAAGACAGAATATGTTTTTCTGTTTTTCATATAAATAAAATGACACACGCTATATGTGTCAGAAGAAGACAAAGTCTTTCATATTTTATGTTTATTCTTTTTAACAAATTGGTAATTTGTTAGCAACTTTAAGTGTCTATAAGCCTTGTAAAATACAAGGAAGGGGACTATTTGTTGACAAGTCTGGTCAAAAGTAAATATATCTCCTCATTTCCATTTATAAAAGTTTGAATTATTATTATGATAGCTTCCACTTCCACTCTATCTGGGAAGGTAAGATTTGGACATGCCAAAGACAAAAACTTCTTACAGGTTAAAATGGGAAGAAAAAATAATCTAAAAAAAAAAAACATTAAATTTCTTCCTACTTAGTAAAACAGCTGCTGCTCCTGACTGCTTCAGTTTATGGCTGAATAAAAATTAAGTACATGATACCCTGAAGAAAATTTTTCAATTACATAAAATGAATAAACCATGATGATAGAATAAACTGCCAACAACTTACCATACCAGTATATGCAGAAAATAATTTATATGATTTTTATTTTCTTCAATCTTCATTTTAAGACAGAGTCTAAAACTGTGCAATATAAGAAATGGAACATTTTTATATACCAACTATTAATTATGTGACAATCAACCTAGTCACTTAAGTAGCAATGCAAATTGATCCTTAATATGTCTGGAAGTACAGATTGACTATACACCCTCTGTGCCTTTGTTTTCTCTTTTCTATTTAAGTTCCATATGGCTTGTGACAACCCAGGAAAAGTGAAGTCATTAACCTTACTAGGCTTAAATAATCAGGTATATTTAACATTTCCACACTGTATGAAATCATAAAATATGTTTTGGTCTTGGAACTGTTAAGTATTCTTTTTTGTTCTGTATCTCCAGCCTAACTGTAAGTTAGGTTGTCATATTCCTAAAATGGATAAAATAGATTACTCTGTTTTGTGTCAGTAAACCAAACTAGCCATTGTGTTCTCTAATCCTTTCAGTAAAATCACAGTTTCTCTGCAGTTTATAATTTCAGTCTCAGAATTTTCTTCCCTCCTGGGTAGTTTTCTTTATGTCGCAGCTCTGCATCCTAACAGTGCCTCCACTTTTTTGAGTGATGGGTAGAGAGAGCAGAAGTCATGAAGCTAGTTATTGCTGCTGCTGCTTTTTTTGTTTTTCCTGCTCTCAATCACTATTAGTATAAACATCTTGTCTATCTCTTATACTAGGTGCTATTGGAGTGGGAGACTTGACTACTGTCTTTCTTCCATTTGGTACAAAAAACAAGTATTTTGTTTTGTTTGCATATCTGGCACATGAGGTTTCCTTAGGCACTTCTAATTTCACTTCATTAGCCCATAAGAACCTGCAGGGGCCAGACACATTTTCTTCTTCAACCAACCTCTGCATTTCCTGCCTGTGTATTCCCAGAATCCAGCTGGATGTTCCAGAGGAAGAAATAGGTTAGAGAATGCATCTTTTTGTTGTTGCTGTTGTTTTTTGTTTTTGAGTTGGAGTCTCAGTCTGTCGCCCAGATTGGAGTGCAGTGGCTGCTCTGGCCACCGCAGCCTCGCCTGCTGGACTCCTGCGATCCTTCCGCCTTAGCCTTCCAAGTAGCTGGAAGTACAGGCATGCGCTACCATGCCCAGCTGATTTTTTGATTTATCGTAGAGATGAGGTCTCGCTGCCCAGGCGGGTCTCGAACCCACCAATCCACTCACCTCAGCCTCCCAAAGGCGCGGGTTTACAGGCTGAGCCACCGAGCCCGGCTAGAGAATGCATCTTAAACTACCAGGAAAAGAACACTGTGTTAGCATTTGCCATTGTATCTTATACAATTTCACTGCAAATAGGTGACAGACAACCCAATTTTTCCATTTTAATCAATATGGCTGTTGTTGTTTCTTGTTGAAAGTCTGTAGCAATTAGAAAATGTGAAAAAGAATAGTATTTTTGAGACTTAATTGAACATGAAACACCATGTTGCAAATAATCAGTGTATATCCAGCTACATTCTTCATTCATATAATTCATAATTACATTAAAATTATTCCCTCTCCCTTTCATATGTCACCACATTTCTCTGGAATAAATCATTGCTATGGTTTACACAAATCTGCACTTTATGTTAGTTCAGAAGATGTGGCCATCAGTTGCGGAGCTTCCTAACTACACACATTCCAAAGTTCACTCTGAGCACTTGCCAAGTTATTTTCAAGATTCTGATTATTAGTTCATATTTGAATTTATATTATCCTTCAACATGACCTTTGCCATAAGAAGCGGTTCTGATTTGGAGATGTATAGTTTGTTAAATCCCATTTTTAAATTTAATATCTCAGAAAGATATTGCTTCCTACATATCAGCAATCTTATTTTTGAAAAGAGATGCAAAGGATTTACGGTCACCTTGGAAATTCCAAAAGAAGTTGCCTAATAATTTACCATGAACAATTTAATATACCCACCATTCACGTTGCTAAGTATGTGACTTTTGCATCAGTTTTGGTTTCTGTAATCATTTTAAGAAATTCCTCATATGTAAGTGATATATACTTACATACCATGAAATAAATATGCTATATATTAAATATACATTTCATATATTATTTGCTTATATATGATGAATAGTATATATGACATTATATGATATATTCTTGTCACATGTCATTTATTATACTTATTTATATTATCTTCTTTATATTATTATTTATATATTTCTATATATTATAACTTATATATAATTTACGGTAGTAGTCTATCAAATCTGTAAATCCAAACAATTTTTAAAATAGCTTAATAATTCTAGAAAAAGAAATCTCTGACATTTGATTTTCTAGATAATTCGTTATTTGAATCAACTTTAAAATAATATAGGATTTGTCAGTGATTAGTTGTTTATGTACTTCCTATACAGGTATTTTCTCACCTCTGCCACTGTCTTGAAGGACCTGATTTTAATGACTCCATAACTTCAGCCCCAGCATCATCCATCTTTGGCTTGCTACTCCTAATACCAGCTATGTCTCAAAATAAAATGAGGACTATGGAGGGTATTGGTAGTTACAGAAACTCCTAGTTCAGGTATTTCCGACACAGATTGTAAATCAGAATCGTATGTACAGTGTCAGAAAAATTATCTAAAACTGAGAAATAGAGCAAAAAATGGAATATATTTCTTTTCAATGTTATATAAGGTCAATGACTACAGAAAAGTATTTAGAAAAATGTACCTAGTTTTATTCATCGTTTACCATGGATTAAATTCTCAGACACTAGAAAGTTAAAAGTTAGCTTGAAATTTTTGTCTAGTAAAGATATAACTAATTTCTGTCCTATCGAAATTATAACCCAAGTTTGTATTTCATGATTGTGGTGGACATTAAACTATTATCCAAACTATCCAGTGCCCCTATCCTCTTACAAGTAGCCTTGCATCTTTAATGCTCTTTAAATCAGTACTATTATTATTAATATAGGATGTTAATGAAATCCTTATTAACTAACATGTTAAATAAAATTTTCACATGTGTTTATTTTATTTGCCTGAAAGTCATGATTTTAAGCTATTGGAAAGTTATGGTTTAACAGCTGCTTTTGAACTATGGCTATCTGAAACATATAATGGGCTTCTGCCTTAGGAGACCACTATTCCAGAGTACATAGTTTTCCTGAATTACATTAAGGAAAACCTAGCAAAAGAATGAACTCTGTGAATGCTGTGTTCTGATTTCTTCTATTCATACCTTGTTCATGCTTCAGTCTTGCTAAAGGCTCCATCTTGTATGACGTTCCTCATCTTCAGGACTCATCCAAATATCACCTTCTCTGAGTCTTTCCTGATTCCTAGCCACTTGCAACCCAGAAAGAGTTTGTTTCCTTCTTATTGCCATCCTATAATATTTCACCCACTTTTCTATTGTTTAGCAAATATTGTTCATGTGCCATACTCTCATTAAACTATTGTTTGCTAAGGCAGAAGTCCTCTTAGTCATTTTGCTCAGCCAGCTCTCAATGCATTGGCAAGAAGAGGATGCATACAAATTGAAAGTATGCTGACAAAGTGCTCAATGCACTCATAATGAAAGAACAAGTTAACAATGGAAATGATCAAATTGTCATATTCATGCTGAGACCAATAAGTCAACTGGACCAAAAGAGAAGAGAGAGTTGTATTGGAAAGGAGTGGGATAGAAAACAGTAAAACAACAAATGAACAAATCAGGAATGACTTTGTAAACAAGATTAGTAAAATATTTCAATGAGAGAAATTCACTTCAATATCTTTATACATGGTTCCAAATGGTTTCCTGTGAGGAAATTTAAACTTTTACTTAAATGAGTTGCTTCAATGTCCGAAAATCTCACCCAAATCAGCATACCACATACTCAGTTTTGCTGTCTAATATTGCTTTCAAATCTGAAAAAATATACAATTAAACAACCAATGTGCTCTTCACCATCTAGTGAGATCTAATAATAAAATAATTTTCAGTTACACTGCCATTTGAAGTGTCAGAAGAATTGCATTTCTCAATTTAACTCCTAATATGGAATAAAACATGCATTTTTTTCCCCATCTGTCTCTTGAGGGAATATTTTAGATTCACTGAAGAACTATGAGATAAAAGAAACAGACAAACTTTTTTATAGATTTTTTTCAAAGGAAAATTTATTTTTGAAAGTGTGAGGTTTTTTTTTCTAAGTTCATGTGAACTGTATTTCTTTTCTAAGTCAAAGTCCGACCTGCTCTTGTGTTGTGTCTTGCTTTTTTTCTCAGTTTTCTCTGGTTTCCTTTCATCTCGTTCCTTGTTAAGTTGTGTCTTCTGTGCAGGAGTGAGTAGACCTGAAAGTTGTAATGTTTTTTTTCAGTTATTCTTAAATCGAGTGTGGTTACAGTCAGGTGCCTGTTTGGAGAGGTAAAGAATCCTAGAAAGGGGTAGAGGGAAGGCCGTGTGGGAAACAAAGACCAAGAAGGAACAGAGTGTAGAAGGAAAAGCTGTTAGCACAGGGTGGCCTCTACTTGGCAGGATCTTGGAGAAATATTTGATGAAATACAGGAAATGACTCATAAGCTACCTCTGAATTCTTTTTTATTTGTGGTTCATTTCATAAAAATGTCTCAGTTAATGGGATAACTACATTTAGGAATTTGAACTTTGCTTTTCAAGTAATAATGACTTCACCCAAAGCTTCTAGAAATAACTGGAAAGGAAGAGAAGAACCTCTAGATAATTCTACAGTGAGTTCTAATTTGACCAATCTTCAAAAATTATTTTCTCCAAACTATTGCAATGAACAGATAATTAGATATTAGTATTCTAGATTAAGTGCATATCTTTATTTAATAGTTTTTCTTATCTAGCTTATATTCAGTAATCTTAGAATGCTTTGATTTAATCCAATCCTTCGTTTGTTTGTTCATTCATTTAAGGAGAAAGGAAAGTAATGCATTTTAGCTTTACTTTGCAAAATTCAACTACTGACAATCAACCTTCCCTGTTTTCTTAAACTCTAGTTGGTAGACTAGACTGTAATAACTCGGCCAACCCTCCTTTTCAGAAGATGGCAATTTAACTATTAATTAAATATAAGGAATCTGATCTTTGTTTCACCTTGATAATCAAAGGTGCTCTGAGAGGTCTATTAGAATTAGTTTTCAGTGGGCTGATTAGGATAATATTGAGACAGCAAATTTTAAAGTGCTATACTCGGAAATGGGGCGGGAGACAGAGTTTTCTCCTGTTCCTTCCTGAATAGTAGCCTGGATCTTCACCAACAGTTAAATACACTTAATTCTTTTTTATTTACTTTTATATGTGTGTTTGAAACCTAACTCTGAGAAGCTATGTGACTACTACCGTTTTAGAAAAGTAATTTAACTAAATCATATAAACTGTGATATTAGAAGGCAAATGCAAAAACAGAGAAGAGTCAGGATGGTTAGAAAGTTAGTATATTATATAGAACCTTCTTTTTCTTTCTGCCTGGGAAGATAGTTGCTACCCATTACTGAAGTGAACTTCTTAGAGTGCAATTGCCTTTCAATCATCCCTGGTAGCTCTGTTTTTCATTATTACGGATATAGTAGATCCTTTGACCAAGATTATTAAAACATTTGGATCCCCAAGAGGCATGCTGACCCTCCATGACACATGATAGTTTCTACTGGTCCTGGGACATACTTAATCTCATCCGTAATGGACTAATTTGTGAAAATAAGTTTCAGGTGAGTAACCTTAGCTGACTTTCTAGTATATGCAGTGCAACATGATTTTATTTTATTCTACTTGTTCTGTGTTTAGTAACATGTATAGTGATGAAATTTTGTGGTTTTGTGGAAATATAAGCTCCTAAAGTAAACCAAGCACATTTTCTGTGTTTAACAGTGAAGAAATCTTAGGGGGAAAAATGATAGTTTTTTATTTAGATGAGAAAAGTTTGGTAAAACTAAGAAGTAAAATATGAAATTTGCTGTTGTCCTGACATGGAAATGACAAATCTTTCATAGTTTTAAATCCCAAAAAAAGAGAGGGAGAATGAAGGAAAGGGAGAATGAGATTTGTAAAACTATCTTCCCCTTCAAAAGAATGCAATTTATTTTCAATTAAGTGCAAAAAAAAAAATCTATTGAAATGTAAAAAGGAGCAAGGATAGGTGAATGAGATTTATAAATTATTTTAGTTATTCTACATCTATAATTATTCTACATTTACATGACACTTCATTGTCTAAAAAGTACTTAAAATGTCCAATAAACTTCTATAAAGTAATATAATGTATAAATATGAATGCATGTATGGCATATCAGACATAGAGAAAGCAATATAATTTATACATATAAACATGCATGTCATATCGTACATAAAGGAAGCTGTACAATTTACACATATACATATTTGTATGTCATATCATACATAGAGAAAGTAATATAATTTTAGCATATTTTGGGGGCTCTTTTCAGGAATATAATCTTCATGTATGGCATGCATCTACTGTGTATAGGTGACATTTCCTTGCTCAATCCATTTCTTTCGCTTGATTTTCATTTACTTGATTATCTTGGTAGCATTTTCTATCTTTTATTGTATGAGTGCCTGCACTTACCACTAATAAAAATATGTAAGTATTTCTTGTTTGAGATATATATACTCAATGAAAACTCCACAATGAACAGCAATCTTAAAATAATTTATATTCCTTTTTTTTTTATTGTTTTTTTAGAGTTGGAGTCTCACTCCATCTCCCAGACTGGAGTGCAGTGGCTGCTCCTGGCCACCGCAGCCTCGACCTGCTGGGCTCCGGCGATCCTTCCGCCTCAGCCTTCCAAGGAGCTGGAACCACAGACGCGCGCTACTTCTTGTAGAGATGAGGTCTCGCCAAGTTGCCCAGGCGGGCTCAGGCAATCCACTCACCTGAGCCTCCCAAAGCACGGGATTATAGGCTGAGCCACCAAGCCTGGCTATAATTTATATTCTTATCATAGTAGCAGATACATTAACAAACAACACTATATTGTTCACTTGTATGTTATAAAAGGCTAATGTTGATCAACTAACAAAGTCATGGACTCCTTTCAACAGTTGTTTTGCTCCATCAGACAGCCATTGTTTTTTATTTGCTCCAAAGAAAATAAGTGTACAAATATGTTACCCCAATAATGTCATTTGATTAATAGAATTGGTTGGCAGTTTTATGTCACTTTTCCTGTGTTTTAGTGGGCAACTCTCCTTGCTGAATAGGAGTTGTGATTTGGTATAGACTTGTATGGAAAAAACTGTGAGAACAGCAGATGATAGCAGGTGGCAGAGCTTGGAGCTACATTCTAAAAGCTGTGCATAGTGGTTGTGCCTTTCACCAATAAACTTGACTGAGTTGCTCTAGTTGTTTGAACAAAGTCCTTGCAGCCCAGCAAGAGGTGATTAACCTGTTCACCCTCAACATCTAGAATGAACTCTACTTATTTTCTTCAAGGATTTTTCAATTACAATGCTATTTCCCCCCAAAGAACCTTGGATACTCTTTCTGTTCCAAACAATCTTCAGTTGAATAAACACCCTAAGGTTTTTTCCACAGGTTTATAGCAGAATATTTACTCTGATTCATGAACAAAAAGGAAACATTTTGAAAGGAATGTAAATTTTAAAAATGTGATTATAAAACTTTAAGATCCCTAAAGACAATCTTGTATATAAAATAAGACTATGAACACACTAAGTTACAAATTATTGTACTGCTAACTCAGTAGCAATATGGTCCTATTAATTATTATATTATGTTGCTAGCATATATAGGCTGTGTGTCTGTGTGTACATGTACACACACTCATGTTTCCATACCACAAATAATGAAATAATTGCTGAAAAAAGTTCCACAATAAAAGTATGCACTTTCAAATAACCAAAAGAATTGCAAAGACTTATTAGTGGTCTACTGGCCATCAGAATCTTTGAAGACCTATGGTCTGTCATTTATTTTGGTAAGATTTCAGAGTAAATTGAATCAGTTGGTCTGTAATTGACTTTACAAAACTCACGAATGAGCCGAGCATAAGAATGAGAGTATTGATAAAACAGAAATGGTACAATGTTAGAATTTGTAAATATGGCTGAGGATACTTGGGGATGCATATGCTTCTGCTTATATTTTACAATGTTCATAATATAAAAGTTTCAAAATTCCTCATAGACTAATTCTATACACTTTTAAGTAATAATAATTTTTTGAGAGAGAGAAAAGCAGCATGGAGAATATGTCTTCTTTCCTGTTTCCACTGACAGGCCTATAATCTACACAAAGTTAGAAATTCAAAAACACTTAGTTTTTAAAAAATGCACACAATTAAAGTGTTCTGGGAGTGTGCAATAAAGGTAGCAGAAAACCAAATGATGACTAAATCAGAGAAATAGATGCATAAAAATAATCAACATATGCAAATATTAGCATATTCATTTATTTATTACTTTTTATTTTTTTGAGTTGGAGTCTCACTCTGTCGCCCAGACTGGAGTGCAGTGGCCGCTCCTGGCCACAGCAACCTCGACCTGCTGGGCTCCGGCGATCCTTCCGCCTCAGCCTTCCAAGTAGCCGGAATTACAGGCATGCGCTACCACGCCCGGCTAGTTTTTTTTAATTATTGTAGAGATGAGGTCTCCCTGTCCAGGCGGGTCTCGAACCCGCGGGCTCAGGCAATCCACTCACCTCAGCCTTCCAAGGCGCGGGATTACAGGCTGAGCCACCGAGCCCGGCATTTATTACTTTGATTACCTGTATGAATGGTATGTTTGGCCACAACAATTTTTTCTTTTTTCTTTTTTGGACATCACTAAAATCTTAAAGTCATCTTTAGTGCAACTACTAAACATATTTCATTTCAAGTGTTGATTATAGCGCTCAAATGAAAGCTTATACACAGAAAGTTTAAAGCAGGATAGGAAAATACATAAAAATGAAAATAGCTAAGCATTATTATTGAATATTCTACAGAATTAAAAGTCATCAAAGGTTATTTACATAAAATATGCAAAGACAAAAAAAAACAATATGTAAAAAAAATATAAAAGACTAGTTTTACTCCTTGAAAAAAATGCTACTTTCTTTTAGAAAATTCACTCCATGCCCAAATAATAACACTGGTATTAAATAAAGATTCATTGAGAGGTAAATTATAAATTGCTTTGTTTCACCAAATAATTAATATTATTTTATTTGTGAAACTGAAAAATATTTATGACAATTACATAGCTTGGAATTTTGTGCTCATCTACTAAAACGTAAATACAATATTAAAATATCTCTCTCCTGAGAATTAACACATACATCTCTTTTAATTTTTTCCAAAACACTGGGACAACACTAACCAATTATCTATAGATAGCTTTGGAACATTAACTTGCTAAATAAGTTACCTATAGACCAGGTACAAAAATTTTGGATGTGAATGAGGTGTTATATTGCCATTAGCTAATCATATTGATTAAAGGTGATTATAACTCCATTGTTGTCAACACTGGAAATTACTTACTAGAGTAATAGTCAAAACAGGATGTGTTTATTTAATGAACTAGAGCAGGAACAAGTGCCACTTTGTAAACTAAATTCAGAATTTAAAGATCATATTGAAAAAGCAAGACATAAAATTGGGGCAAAGTCTGCATTATGTCTAGGAACATGTCATCTTTATATATTAAAATGTTTTATATCTGTTAGAAAAAATTTTATTCTTTTTTCTTATATATCCTCTTTATTTGTTTAGGTAAATTTAATTTTGTTAAAGAGGAATCATTTTTCAAGTTTCAATAACCAGAACAAAATAAAATAAACTTTGAGATAGCTGGCCTCACCCATGTTGCATTCATCCCTTTCCTCTATAGAAACTGTATTTCCCTTTATATCTTTGCAGTGTTTCTTTATGGACATACAGCAACTAGAAGTATATATTCCTATTTCCCCTGTGTCTTACACATAAAATTATCATACTATATATACTCTATTGTGACCTCAGTTATTCACTTAACAATTAATGATAGAGCTCTAATCATATCATTTTATAGAGAGTTTTATCACTTTTTATAGGTTTTCATCACTTTTTTATAGTTTTCTATCATTCATGAATTTTTTTACTTTTCACATTGGGAAGAAAATCTGAATTCTTTATCATGGCTTATAACTCATACAAAATATGTCCTTTCTCTTTTTGGTGATCCTATGTTATGCCACTTTTTTTCATACCCACTTAACTTCAATCATATCAGCATTATTTCCATTTTGGGGGAAATTTAAATGAAACCAGCCTGATTTCACATTTAAATTGCCTAGGATACTTATAAATATACAAGTAGATACGTGTCTTATTTCAATGTTTTAAAATATACTAATGGATACATGCCTTCTTATGCTGAATTCAATTTGCTATTTTGTATTTAAGAGTTGTATTAGTTTCCCATAGCTGCAGTGACAAATGGCCACAAATCTAGTAACTTAATACAAAGTATTATCTTATAATTCTAAAGGTCAGAAGGCTGACATGTATCTCCTGGATTAAAATCAAAGTGTCAGCAGGCGTATTTATGTTCCTTTCTGGAAAAACAATTCTGTTCAGAACTATGCCTCCCCCTTCTCCCCTGCCCCCACCAAAAAGCAAGACCCAATTCTACCATAAGAAAAGTCCTCAGTGAATGGTGAATCACAGAATTCCTTTACTCTTTTCTTTCTCCTTGCCATCATTGTCCCATTCACTTATCCACCCAGCACTTGCTTCCACACTGCAGTTGAAAATGGGGTTATAAGCACTCTCTTAGTTAGTACTTTTAAAGCCATCACTAAGAAGCATTTGCCATAAATTAGGAAGTCAGCCTATAATCATGCAGTACTGATACCTTTGTATTACTGATGTTCACTATGGGGTTTAATTCACCTCACAGTAGGAATGATCAATTCTGGGCTTTGTATCACAAATAAAGAAGGCCTGAATAGTATTCCACTTGATGGCTCTTTCTTTTTTACGTATATTGGCAAAGGTATTACAAAATTTCTCACTTCAAACAGTCATCTATAGAATCTACTAGAAGTGCAGGGTGAATCAATATAATTACACACACACACACACACACACACACACATACACACACACACACACACACACACACAATCAGAACATGTCTACTGTGATTTTTTTAACATTCAATTCTCCTTAAGCCCCAGGACTCAGGAGATTTTGCCTAGAATAATAACCAAAGGGTCAAAATCCTTCTATATGAAAAATGTTCAAGGTAAACTTAGCAATAATAAATAACCATCAATGTCTTAATTTTGTTAAGATTTGTAAACAGTGTTTTAATATGATGTAGTTTTCTCTCTTAAATTGTAATTAATTTTTCTGTTGACTCTCTGGGCTTCTTCTCCACAATGAGAGCTATGAAAAAGAAAGGCACTTGAATACTAGCATATCTGCCCAGCTGTGCTATAATTGTCTTAAATGTGAGCTGATGGAAGAAAAATACACAATGAGAGACTTTGTCCTCAACCTCAGATACTGAAAATGAGACCTTCCAAAGCAAAAATGACATTGAGAGGGAAAACATAACCCAGTTCACATGGAATGAGTGGGCTGTTTGTGTTTGAAATGAGATATCTTATCACTAAAAGTACTCAGACTGACTCTTGTGGCTCCAGGTTGAAGCATGAAATAAAGTATGGAAAATTTCAAATGATCATAGCTTTAGTTTTTCTCTACAGTCTAGATTGTTTTAATATTTACTATTTTTATTCCTTAGGTACTAAAAGTTTAAGGATTTGTAGAATGATTATACAATTTAAGTTAATAAAATAGCTGAGCTCTTTTAAAGTATACATTTCTTTTTTTTTAGACTGGAAAATATTGTTTATTTAGAAAGTAAATTAGAGAGAGAGAGAGAGAGAGAGAGAAGAGAGAGAGAGAGAGATTCCAAGGTATACATTTCTAAAAGGTGCTAAGGTATGGTTATGTTGCATAGGCCATATAATTTGTCCATCTGACACCTCCAAAACTCCCTTTAAATGTCAACTTCCTTTAATGTAGCATTTCTCAGTCCTGACTGTAGATTAGAATAACAGGAATCCAAAGACCTTTGGATTTTCAATTGTCTCATGCATTTTATTCCAAAGCAAGGGCCCTAATGGGTCCTGAGTCTTGGAATGAATATGTCTGGATATATAAACTCAAGAATCTTTTAAGCACAGATACTTCTGAACTCTCTGGACTGGTAGAAATGATTCAGTGTTCATTGTTAAAGTTTAGTGCCCTCTCTGACTTGAAGATAGCACAAATGCCTGCTCAGCTGTCCAATCTCTAGCCCTGTGTTACAGCCCTCTTCAGAACCTTACCTCCTGTCTTAGGCACAAAACAAATAACCAAGGTCAAATTACAGTATAACTTGGATAGAAACATTGGCCTGCCAGGGAAAGAAGTATAATGCATGCTAAATTTTGTAAATGTCCTAGCACACGTATACAACAAGAACCAGCAAAGTAAGAATAGGGCTAAGATTATGAAGGTTCTGTTTTGAGGAAGGTAAAGCATAAAACTGGATAGGGAAGACAGATTGTTAAAATGAGAGCATCATCTCATGATACATAAGTAATACCTTTAGCCCCAAAGGACGTTAAGAAATGATGTTATCATGGAACTTAGCATGACTCTTGAAAGCTTGAGCAAAGGGTTGGCCCAAATAACGTGAAGTATTGTTATAATAGAAAAGAAAAGAATGAAAGGTACAGAGAAGTATTCAGCCTGATATACTACCAAGGCTGAAAAGTGCATCATTAGTCTCTGGTCTCTGGAAGGACCTAAAGGACATTTCATTTACCAAGGTGATAAGTAATACATGGATGAGCAGAGGAATGGCATTGCTGAGATGCTCTTCTCTGAAGAACAGGGTTGCCTGCATGATATGCTGTTACAGAACTAGACTCCCTGACAGTAATAGAGTTGATAGATTCTAGAATTAGTAGAGACCGTGTTGTGGTGTTTAACCATCACAGGGAAGGCAATCACAATGACTGTAATAAGTGGCAAAGTGGCATCATGAGGTGGAGATTGCTACAGAAAGCTATGGAGATAATTAATACAACATGGTATTCTGAACAGTAAGATAAGATGAGCAGCTAACAAGGGTACTGGACTATCAAAATCTGAAGACAACCACTCTAATAAAAGTTCACAATACCTTTCTCATTTTTTTGACTTAATAAGGTTTTATAAATCAGAAACCACTCTCTGAAGAAGAACAGAGTCTCATTGAGAAAGGACCCTAAAATACTACAACAAGAGTCTAGAGTAGTAATTCCCCTAGGCCTTCTGCAAAAGGACCTATAACCATCTATGCAGGTAACCATAAGTGTCACACAATGATGTTTACAGGATTTAAGTTGGCAATAATCCCTGGGACTTGTTACATCATCATGAACCATGTACTACTCTTAAAATATGGTTGGAGGACAGGTAATAAATTAAGTCCTGACCAAACCTGGTTCTCAGTAAGTGTTCTGTGTCTGAAATCACATATACTGGTGATTTTCATTATTTTTAAATGTATAAGTCAGTGGAAATACTTGGTATACAGAAAGCCTTAATAGTTCACTAACCTGTAAGAGCCATCATGGTGCAGTAGGCCAAGAGGAAGCCTTGGTAACTGGTCCTCCCTGGTCAAGATGGTAAAGGCAATGTCAGTTCCAGAGTGTAGAGCAGAGATTATCTCAGTCTTTAATTACCTACAAGATATGGGAAGTTGGTTTCCATTGTATCCCTATTTGATTCATAATTTATTATCCACAAAAGAAGATGGATCTTGGAAGATGACTATCACAAACTTAACCAAGTAGTAACCCCAACTCTAGCTGCTAGGCCAAATTATGGAACTTTGTAAGAGAAGATCAGCTCAGTCTTAGACATGTAGCCATGATCAGACAAAAGCATCTTTTCCCCATCCCTTTCAGGAGAAATGATCAGAAGCAGTTCACGTTTATGCGGGACAAACTAGAGAACACATTAAACACTGTGCTCCATAGCTATGCTAATCCTTCTGTCTTCTGCCTTAGTGAACTCAGAAGGGGTCTGGACCATCTGGACATTTCAAAGAAGCTAAAATTGGTCCACTATGTGGATGACATCAAGTTAATTAAGCCAGATGAGCAAGACATGGCAAATATGTTAGAGACCTTTATAAGACACATATGCTCCAGAAGTGAAAGATAAAATCTGTAAAGTTTCAGTGGCTTGACATTTTTAGAATGATCTGGGCCATGCCAGGAATAGGTCTCCAAAATGAGAAACAAAATAATTGAATCTCATGCCTCCTGTCCCTAAGATGGAAGTGAAACACTTGGAAGGCCTCTTCAGGTTCTAGAGGCAGCCTATTCCACACTTGAGAATATAAGAATACTGCTCTGATTCATTTACTAAGTGGCATGAAGGACTTCTAAGTTTAAGCTGAACTGAGAACAGGAAAAGGCTCTGCAGTTTCTCCAGGCTGCAGTGCAAAGCATGTTGACATTTGTGCAAAATGACAAGTAGTTCTGTGGTATCAGAGCAGTGTTTCTCAACCTTGTAGCTATAGACATCTCAGAGCAGATAACCCACTGTTGGAGAAACTGTGCCCCCCTCACACTGTGAGGTGTTTAGCAGCATCTTTGATCTCTGTTCACTAGATGCCAACAGCACACTCTGTATCCCTTTCCCCTAGTCATGACAATCAAACATGTCTCCAGACAACATGGCCAAATGTGTCCTGGGAGCTAAAGCATCCCTGACTATTCGAGAACCATAGCACTAGAGGAGTCTGTAGTGGGGAAATACATTATGTGGGTTTAGGATGAGCTATGTAATAAAATCACACCATAGACCTATGGGGTCTGAGGCAAAGGAATGCCATCTGCAACAGAAATATACATTATTCAAAAACAGGTCCTGGTATAGTACAAGCGATCTCAAATCAGGCAAAATGGTCTTTACCCATATGATGTTCACTTGCATACCTAATCCTGCATTCTACCACACATCTTTAAAATAAAATATGCAAAAAGGTTAAATAATCTATCCATAAAACACCCGGTCACCATTATCAAAGCTTCCCTTCATGAACTGGGTTCTCAGAACCACAAAGTCATTAGATTCAACTGAGATCAGGTGCATGCAAGGTCAGAGGGCACTGTTCTACAGTTCACACTTATGGCCACAAGGGGGAGTTCTTTGCCGGTGAAGTCCATGTACTGGATGATTCATTATCAGGAAGGACGAGGGCCAGCTGGAAGCCCAAACTCTACCTGCATGCAACCTATAATACTTATGTAGTAAATCCCCACTTGTACCGCACAACTCTAAAACAACAAAAAAAGAAGGAACATGAAAAAAAAAGTGAATGCACACTGAAATGAACAGTTGCTGCACTGCAGTCCTACTTAGGGGTGGCCCTGAATGGGCTGCAGTGGTTGGTTTATATGTCACATATTTGACATAGTTTCTTGGGCAATTTAATTGGGAAAAAAACTGTTTTGGTCAGCAGATACTTTGGTAATAATAGCCATTTGTATAAAAATGAACCTGTCCTTTGTCCACAGTGTGCACAAAAATTCACTCAGAATGGATCATAAACTTAAACATAAAAGCTAAAACTATAATATTTCTAAAGATAATATAAAATATAATTTGTAACCTCAAGGCAAATATATATTTCTTATATAAAACATAAAGAACACAAATCACAAAAGAAAACTAAATTAATTGAACATTTAAAAAATTAAGAACATCTACTATTTAAAATACTTTTTAAAAAAATGAAGAAGTGAACCAAAGACTAGAGAACGATTTGCAATCAGTATCAAACAAAGAACTGATATCCACAATCTAAAAAGAACATCTACAATTTGATAAGTAGTCAAACAATGCAATAGAAGATGGATAAAAAATTTAAACAGAACTTTCAGAAAATAAGAGATAAAATGTCTTCATAAGGATATAAAATGTCTTTATAAGGATATGAAATATGCTTAGCATCACCTTTATCTAATAAATGCAAATGATAATAATTAAAATTAAACAAAGCAATACATCTATAAAGTGGCTCAAATTAAAAGGCTGACAACATCAAGTGTTAGCAAGGATGTGGAGTTTTGGAACTCATATGTCATTAAAGGGGATATCAAATGATAAAAGTGCTCTGGAAAACACTGGAAATATTTTTTATACACATGTACAATATGAGCCATCAATCCTCTTAATTAAACAAGAGAAACAAAAGCATATATTATATAAATACTTGTGCATGAATGTCTGTAGCATCTACATTCTCAAAAGCCAAAACTAAGAACAATCCAAATGTTTATCAAATAGTAAATGTATTTTAAAATGGTAACATTTGATACATCAGTTACTGCCCATCATAGAAACCAGCTAATGATGTGCATGACAACATGGATGATTCTCAAAATAATGCTTAGTAAAAAGGACAAGACACACACACACAAAACCACATGGTATTACTTGATTTATACAAAATCCTAGCGAAAGCAAACTTGATATATAGTGACAGAAATCAGGACAGTGGTTGCCTAGAGGCAAAAGTGAAAGTGGGATTATTGACCATAAATTGCTATGAAGAAAAATTTTGAAAGGATAGAAATATTTATTTCCTGACTGGTTGTGGTTATCTGGAGGTAAGTATGCATTTGTTAACACTTTTACAAACTTTACAATTTAATGGGTGCATTTAATTTTATATAAATTGTACTTTAATAAAGTTATTTAATAATAGAAAACAGCTAACACGTGAAAAATTTAATGCTGAGAAAGCAAAATTTTTAAAAAGATAAAATGAATCAAAGGGAACATGATAAGTAGAGAATACACGCAAAAAGAATTCTACACACATGTATGTAGACACTCTAAAAATTAAAAATAACCAAAGATACTTACCATTAAAAATAGTAATTTGACTATAGTTTCCAAAATTCCAAAATAAAGGAAAATACACCATATTAAAATTAACCAAAAGTAAGTTGGATAAGATATGCTAAAATCAGATAAATTAGACCTCAGAGAAAAGAATATTACTAGAGAAAATAGGACTATTTCATAACAATAATCAGGTCAATTTTCTAAGAAGACATAAATCTAAATATACCTGCACCTAACAAGAGAGCTTCAAAATACACATGGCAAAACAGAACAGAAAGGAGGGACCAATTCATAGTTATATTTGAAGACTTTAACAAACTATCCCAGTTAACTGATAATAAACAACTAGGAAAGAATAGAAAAAACTTAAACACAATCTGCCGAAGTGAACTAATAAACAGTTTTAGAACAATCTATTCACCAGAAGTAGAATACACATTGTCTTTCAGTGCGTATAAAATAATGAACAAAATAGACCATGTTCTGGGTTAAAGAACAAACTTTAACCACTTTAATATAAATCAAACTAAGCATGTTCTTGGATCATAGCAGATTTAAATGAAAAAACATTGACAGAAAAGCATTTAGAAATTTTATAAGCATGGGAATATTAAACATATTTTTACATACACAATTGGTCAAAGAGAAAAATCTCAAGAAAATTTAAAAAATAAACATATCAACATTTTCAGCATATCAATAGTTGCAGGATTCAGTTAAAGAAGTGCTTAGAGATTATAGGATTAAATTCTGTTCGAAATTAAAAAGGAATTAAATAAGGAATCTAAGCTTTGACATTAAAAACAAACAAACAAAAAACCCAAAATAGAGTTCAAAGAAGCAGAAGTAATGAAATAATATCACTACAAATTAATAGAATTCAAAGTGAAAAAATATCAGAAAATCAATTCAAACAAAACCTGGTTCTTTAAAGATTAATATAAAAGACAATCCCCTAATCAGACTGATCAATAAAAGAAAGAAAATGCAATTTTTCATTACTGGGAACATCATAAAAAACTCTTTAGACATTATAAAAAAGATAATACTATGGAAATGAAATGATATGTAAACTATCAGGACACCAAATTCAGCAATTTAGAAGAAAATACAACGATTTTTTTGAAAGACACAAACTAAGAAAGTATATTTATGAATAAATATATAACTTAAATAATGATTTATCTATTCAAGAAGTTGAATTTTTAGATTTAAAAACTTCCAAGAACAACAAAAAACTTCAGGCCTAGATTTTTTAGTAGTGAACACAAACAACATTTCAAGAAGAATTAATACTAATTCTGTACAAACTCTTCATAAAATAGAACAGGATAAGCACTACCCAATGCATATTATGAAGCTAGCATTACCCTAATTCCAAAACCAAGTACTACTAATAACAAGAAAAACATTGCAAGTTACAAAAACTACGAGTCATAATTTTTGCTACACAAAGACATAGCAAACAAAATTCACAAAACATATTATTAATCAAATCTTTTAAAAGGATGTTATGGTCAAGTGTGGTTTATACCAAAAATGCAAGACTGGTTCATTTGAAAACCAATCAACTGAATTCACCACAATAACAGACACTCCCAAAATCACTAGCAATGGAAAGAAAATTATTTAACTTGACAAATTTAATATTCAGGAACCCTACAACTAATATCATGTTAAGGAAAAGTGATTGAATGATTTTCAGCTAAGATCAGAAACAAGACAAAGACTTTTTCTCTCAACAACACTGCTATTAAAAATCATAATCAAAGTCCTAGTCAGTACAATCAGACAAAAAAAAAAGAGATACTCATATATAATCCAGAGACTACATAAAGCTTCCAGAATCAACAAAAATATTTAATAAGATCACAAGAAAAAAGATAAATATTCAAAAGTCAATTGTGTTTATATACAATTTAGTAGTAAAATATTAGGACTCGGGATGTTAAAAGCAGCACTTCCTATGACACTAAAAAAATCAAACATTTTAGAAAACTACAAAACATTGATAAAATAAAGAATTTTTTTGTTTTATTGAAAAGATAAACTATGTTCATGATATGGAAGAATTAATGTTGTTAAGATATCAATTTTCCAAAATTGGCCTATAGATCAAACATAATTTCAGTCAAAATGCCAATATACATTACTTTTGATATATTCTAAAATTTAATAGAAATGCAAAAGCTTTGTAATAACTAAAACAATTTTGAAAAACAAGAACCAAGTAGTGAATTGCACTATCTGATCCCAGGATGTGCCAGAAAGCTACAGTAATAAGACACAGTGCTGTTGGTGAAAGGACAGCTAGACACATGCATCCATAAAACAAGATAGATTTAACAAAAATCTGCACTTCTCTGGTCAACTGACTTCTGACAAAGTTGTAAAGACAATTCAAAGAAAAAAAGGATAATCTTTTACACAAATTGGTACTAAAACAATTGGTCATATAAGTGTGAGAAAAAATGCATCTCAACACATAGTTTACACCTTGGGTGGAAATTAACTTGCAATGTATAATCAACCTTAAAGTAAAAGGTAAAATTATAGCATTTAAAAAATAAACATATATACACAAATTTCTCAAATCCTGTTTCCATACTTTTTCTTCCCTGAGGGCTTCAATATGTGTTTACCATGTCTTCTTGGTTTATGAGTTTCTTGAAGACAGGAAAACTTACTATTATAATTTGTCCCTTCATCCATTGTCCTGCCTTATATGTGGGGAGCCCCCAAAACCCAGAATTTATTTATAAAATATTGTATAATTATTCTTACATGTTTAAACTTCAGTCACCTTCAAAGTACTCTTTGTTTGATGCAATACACCTATCCAGATGCTTTTCCACTGCTCAAAACAGTTTTTTAACTCATCAGTTTTGATGCCTGCTAGTGCTTCTGTTTTTTGTTACCTCTTCCACATTGGCAGAACGTTTTCCTTTGAGGACTTTTTTCATCCAGGGAAACAACAACAACAAAAAAAGTTACTCAGGGTGAGTTCAGGTGAATAGGGACGGTGGGGCACAGGGGTCACGTCGTCTTGGTCAAAAACTGCTGAACACTCAGTGCATTATGGGCAGGTGTGCGCATGAATCACCCGTCATGAAATGGGCAAACGTTGAAAGAATCTCTCCCACAAAATTCACTGAAGCTGTAATAAGTCTCTCACAACAATGCTAGCTGGTACATTGATTCCGATGGGTTCCTAGAACACTTAAGAACTGGCAGGGAAATCCTGTTCTACAAGGGGTCTGCCCACCAAAAAATAATTCCAGTTTTTTGGGTGTCCCCATATAATACACTGATATTAATGATCAACAAATATTTGTTAGATTTGTCTTACATATTATGATCCTAACCAAAATATTCCACACTTATTTTTATAGATGTGAATTTTTTTTCAATTTGGGGATATTATAAAGTGTAAAAAAGTAGAGGTTAACTGTTACATTAGCAACATTTTAATAAGAAAGCAGAAGGTAGAACTTAGGTGTTCGTGAAGTATAGTTTTAGCTCATAGTGTGTGTGTTAATTGAATGTTACTGCTAAATTACAGCTATAACAGTATAGTCACCTCTTTCGTGTAGAAACAAAGTCAAATCAATGAATTAAAACAGTTATATAATGGAGGATCTTGTTAGTATATACTCATATTTTTTAAGAAACTAAAATTATATGCAATGAGTACAAGACAATGAGGCAAAATATTTTTGGTATTCCAGGTAACTGTTCTGAACTTATATTGAAAGCAAACTTTGATGACAAAAGAATATAAATATTTAATGCTGAATGTGTTTTCCCTCTTGAAGACAATTACCAACCATATATCTAATGATTAAAATATTCCAATATATGAAAGAGTTTGCAATTGTTGACTTATTTTTAAATTGTTTTTAGTAGATCATCTTCTAATGGAATAAGTTTAATTCTCAGAGTGTTATTTTCCTATTAATCTCATGCTTTGGATAAAAATTAGGGAAGTAATGCACAATTTGAAAAGATGGACTTCTTAAAATAGAAAGTGAATTAGATCTAGAGAATTTTGTTAGTAGGTAAGAAATAGGTAATACAGTCCAGAAAGGTGTACTCTTTGTTTTACCAACTATGTAGGAAAATACGATTATATAAATTATTTCTGATTTCTATTTCATTCACTCTCTTGATGTGCATATATTTATTTCCAGTGTCTGTCATAAGACACCGTGCTGTCGGTAAAAGGATAAACTAGTCACATGCATCAATGAAACAAGACAGATTTAAGAAAAATCTGCACTACTATAGCCAACTGACTTCTGACAAAGTTGCAGCAGTCAAAATTAGCCATCTTTTAGGTATGTGGGAGCAATATTTATGTTTATGCTTGAGGAATTTTTCCTCCTGGGTTCATGTGGAAATTCAGTAGCCTGTCTTAAAGGACAAGGATGTCAGTGTAAAACCCTTATAATTACTTGATACCAAGAGTGAGGTTCCTTGTACTTAAGAGATATAATAACACTAATGGTGTTCTTCTCTTAGTGACTATGGAGGAGATTAAAAATAAGAAAATCTTTCATGAATCTATCACTTTATTTTTCTCCTTTGGTCATTCTCTCTATCTTACTCTCTGTTGCATCACTAGAAAATAAATTTGAGAAAGCTACAAGATTGTTTATAACACAATATATCAAAATAAATAGTTAATGGAATGCAATGGAAGGAAATAAGAGTAGATCTATTATTTAAAAATGGTATAGGACTAACACACTTTGTTGTATGTCACAGTAAAGAGAAATACTAACAAGTTACCTTTCCAATCAATTCCTTTAGGCACATCTTCCCCATATTTACTCAAAGTGATTCTGAGTGACGTTTGCCTAGGAATGATATATTCACATCACTCAATTCGCTCAAGGAAGAAAAAAGGTGCGTGTAAAGAGTCAAAAGGTAGATGGAAAAATTTATAATTTTCTGCGTTTCAGACTTGCACAATTTTCCAGGGAACAAATTTTTACAGCCTTTTCAGGGCAGTCATGTGAAATGTTCTATGGGTTACAGCAGCTTAAATGAATCTGAACCTTTTTTTTGAGCATCCTTTTAAGATATTAGATATATTATTCAGAAATAAATCCACATATATTTACAGTCAACCTATTTTCAACAATGGTACCAATAATATACATTGGGGAAAATACAGTCTCTTCAATCAACAGTGCTAGGAACACTGGATAGCCCATGTTTATTGCGGCACTGTTTGCAATAGCAAGATATGAAATCAGCCTAAGTGTTCAAGAACAGATGGAATAGAGAAAGCATGTTACATATACAGAATGGAATATTATTCAGCAACAAAGAAGAATGGAATCCTGTCATTTGCAACAACAAGGATGTAGCTGCAGAGGATGTTATATTAAGTGAAATAAGTCATGCACAGAAAGATAAATATTGAATGTTATCATTCATCATATGTGGGAGCTTAAAAACTTGATCTCTACTCATAGAGAGTAGAATAATGGTTACCAGAGGCTGGGAAGGGTAGTGAACTGGTAGGGGAGATTTTAAAAAAAGCGTTGGTTAATAAGTACAAAAATGCAGTAAGAAAGAATGAATAAGATCTAGTGTTCAGGAGAAAAATTAAGTGACTATAGTTGACAATAACTTATTGTGTATTTCAAAATAACTAAAAACAATAAAATGGAATGTTGTTCACAAAGATAAATGATAAATATTTTAGGAGATGAGTATCTCAATTACCCTGAATTGACCATTACACATTGTGTGCTTGTATCAGAATATCACTGTATCCCAGAAATATATATATATATAACTACTATGTATCTAGAAAAATTTTTAAAAGATGTTATATGAATTAAATCTCAAAATCACTGTTCTAGAAGTTGGAATTTTATAAAGATCACTAATGGAACAAATACTTTGGTTCTGAACTCATCTCTAGAATATGAGTTCCTCAGGGGCACGCATGTTGTCTAGTTAATCTCATAATTCCCAATCATTAGCACAATATTTTACATGTAACAAGTGCCAAAAAATGTTGGTTTGATGAAAAGGAAATAAACTTTTTGCTTGTTTAGTTTTTTTCACAAATGTGAACTGAGTGTTACATACACATATTTAAAAGTTGTCAGATTTTTCTTGGGGAAAAGTTATAGGGTTATTTATGAAGAGGAAAAAATGTAAACATTCAACAATTAAATAACATGTGTGTGTATGTAAATGTTATTTTTTTGGATTTGTGATACCAGTGATAGCAGACAGTGCTAGTTGTCTGCCCAATATCCATTCTCTTTATCTTCTACAACAAATAAATACTATCTTATTTCAAAGTCACAAGTTGTCCAGAAAAAAAATACATTACCAGTATGCCTTGCAAATTCAGGTCACCATGAAAACCAGTTCTACAAATAAAATGAAAACATGTGCATTGAAGATAAACTAATCATAGTAAAAAACTGAAGTCAGACAGTATATGACTTTTGTCCTTCTCCTGCTTCTTGACTTCTAGTGGAGTGGCAACCATCTTGCATGGCTGAAGACAGAAACCTCACAAAAAGTAAAGAGACCTTGGGTTCTTAACGAAGCATTGAGTCCACAATTCTAAACCAGTACTGTTTACCTCTGGATTTCTTTTATACAAAAAAGTCCAAAAATATTTGGAGAAGAAAATACAATAGTGTTTTTATAACTTGCAGCTGAATGCATCCTGTGTGTTACATTAGCTCCTTACCCAGAAGAGAATTAGGGATATATAAATATATTTTTTAAACTATAGAATAGTTTTAAAAGGAAAGAATAATAATAGTGGAGGAGAAAAAGATGGAAACTCACATTAAGTTTAGTACAGGGTTGGGAGGAATATGCAAGTTCCTATAGACTTTGTTAGAAGAGGCTCATAAAGTTGGCTTTGAGTTTTCTGGGAGTAAATACCAAAGTGGAAACATGTCCATAGACCTATGATCAAGGGAACTCAATTAAAGCCCATCTTTTCCTGATATTCTGGTCCTAGAATGCATGGGATAGAAAAGAGACTATGCAGAACAATAGGTTAGGGAGAATGTTGATAATGTGGATTGAGAAATAGATGGTTATTTCTCAGTGACAGAGTAACTGTCATGGTGATGTTCAGCGTAAGATCTCACACTCTATATGATGCTCTATCAGAAATGTAAAAACAATTCTGAAGTTACCTGATAGTTTTTGAAATCTCATCCAACCCCCAAACAATAGATTATTGGTTAAGGCTTTGATCACTAGGCTTTAAACTCACTTCTAAAAGAAAAAAAGTAGCTAGTGTCAAATCTATATATTGTGGTCTGGGTACAATTATACCTGGAATTGTCATGGCCTCTCTATACATATGGTTTTGATAGTACCAAGTAACTTTTTTTGGTAAGTAATTTTCAGACACCTTAGGAAAAATAAATCAACAGAACTAATTTTGCTTTTATTAGAAACCAGGAGGACTCCTCGAGGCAATTGTTATTCTTTTTTAGGAAAATTTAATGACAAAGATTTGATAAAATTCAGGTCAGATAAATGAAAGTGTATCTCTCCTTTCTTGAATCTTCTCACCCTGAGAACAAACTCAGGACTGACTCAGATCTAAAAACATTTAGCTACACATTGTGGCTTATAATTAGCTTATGACTTATAATTTATGTGTGTCTAGAGGTTGAGTTTGCCAAATATGGGAACAAGCGTGTGTGGTTCTCAAGTGTGTCTTATGAATCTTTGAAAGATGAATAGTTATATCAGTGAGAAAAGGCTGTAGTTCCTAGAGCCCTTAAATGCCAATAAGGATGAATTTCCACTGGAAGAAAATCATTTGGTAGATCAGAGTTGAACATTAGCTATTGTTATTCCTCTACAACTTAACTTGGGAACACCTATACAGTTGCCTCACAACTTTAAAGTATCTATTTCTTGATCATGTGTCTAGATCCAAAAGCAATTGTCTCTATAATTCCTCCCCTTCCCTGTCCTTTTCATCCCTCCATTCCCCTTTCCTTTTTTCCCCTTCCTTTTCCTACATTTTGTTTCTCTTCCAGTCAATCCCTAAGAATTTCCTAGGATACATAAGTCATGATGGTTCACTATTCTGGTTATCCTGTACCCACTGTTCTCTCATAATAACAAATTATATGAGCAAGTGGTACCTCTTAACAGTCATTTTGCTGACTGAAATGGTTATTATTGTCAAAAGTGATGATAACCACACATTAGATAAGACAGAAAAACATACTTGAAAGAAAACTTGGGTGATCCTTTTATCATCAATTTCTTATATAGATAGAACTCTAGGTTTCTGGAGGAAAAGTTAAAGATCCCCATTGTTCCTGCATTTCAATACAGAGCTCTAGACATAGACTTCTACAGTAAAATTAAGAAAGATACTTACTTTTTTGTTGTTTTACTCCTTTTTACAATTTAGCATGATACATTGAACTAATTAAGCTCACCTCAGTTCCAGCAGCTTCTCTAGATGAGAGAAACCTTTGTGAAAAAATATGTAAAACTATTTCTATTAGACATGCCTATCATTTTTAAACCCACAATATTTGAGTTATAACTAAGACAAGATACTTGCTTTTCTCTCCTTAATGAGTTCTCTACACTATTTGTAGTACTCAGGATTGCACTGTTATTCAATTAGGAAAGTATACAGGATGCAAGGCTTATCATTATTCTGCACGTAATTGAGCCATGCATCTTATACCATCATCAGTGTTTTATCTCCCTCAGAGATGCTCATTATCATGCAAAGCTTTTCCTTTCTGGCAGAACTGAGAATATCCTTTGGGGGTTGAACCTCAAAGTAACTTGACATCCTCATTAACTTTTATGGTGACAAAGGTAACGAGCATCCTTATACTGAAGAGATGTCTCAAAATTCGTATCATTTCCTTTCCTCTTTGTTTATTACATACAATCTTATATTTTTATGGATCAGAAAAAAAAGGAAAAGAAAGCAAAAATGAAATAATTCAAGTTTTTGAATATATGTTTAGTGTATGTCTAAGTAGAAATGGCAATTTTTTCTATTCTCATAAATCAAGAGGCAGGTGTTCTATGAAAACATACCTTTAGTAGTCTACATAACCATTTAGCTTTGTTAAGAGAATTTGAAGCCCAAAAGGCATTTTAGTGATTATCTATATTATTTTATAGATAAAGTGACAAATGCTTCGGAAGAGTGAAAGACTCACCAAAATTGCCTAAATAAATAAATAAATAAAATTAAAACCACAGTTTTTTTTCTGAGCCAACTGTGATTAATGCATGTTAAAGGATGCTGAAGGGTTTTAAAATATGAGGTTATAATAGAGGTTGGGTAGAATGAATTGTTCCAAATCCATTCCTTTCCAGACCATTCTCCAGATTACCCTAATTCATCTTTTTAGTATGTATATCTGAATGTGGTATTCCTCTGTTTGAAGTGCTTTGCTAACTCTTCATTACCTACATTAGTGTTTCACAAATTTAAGTGATCATTAGAATCCTCTAGTACCTACTATATCATGCTCCTTATTTAGCAAAAAAAAGCACATATTGTACCATACTTATTTTTTAAAGATTATATGTTTGTTCCCCAAATGTTCTTAAAAATATTGACAACCATGTCTAATATATTCTTAAATTCCTTAAAACATATAATTGAGTTTTTCACATGGTGAAATGTTCACTGAACTTGTATTTTCATTGCAAGGCCATTGTGGATACTTTTTTTTCTTCTTCTTCCTAAATTGTATGTTGGAAAAACTTTGATGAACTTTTTTCTACCAAAATGCATTACCCTTCCTTGGGGTTGGAAGTTGCTCTCAGAAGTCCCTTTTAATACGATGTCCTCTATTCTTAACCTACCTACCAGATGGTTGGGGGAGACCATTCATTAAGACCAAAGGGGTACTTGGAGTTTGTGGCAGGAAATTTGGAAATGGCTATGGCTTTGGGGGAAGGAGGTAGCTGATGAGCTGCTTGATTTAGGAAAAATATTTGCAAGATAAAGTATCGTCACTAACCACGAAGTTTAAAAATGTATTTTATGACTATGAAATAGAGAAGTACACATGTACATATCTATATTCATCTCTCCATTACATCTATGGAATTTGGAAATTAAGGTGTTAAAGTTTAAGAGCAGGGTTACATTTATGAAAACACAGGCCAGTCTTCAAAGTAATAATAAAATAACTCAGATCTTTGCTTTCATTCTTGAAGAACATTAAAATAGGATCAAAAGACATAGTCCACATTTGGCAAGTTATTTATTACTTTTTTCTTTGATTCTTCATCTCCCTAAACTCTCTGGAGATCCTCACTCCACAAACTACAAAAGTCTTCACATTCATGTCATTGCTGACTTTTCTCAGATAGTTTTATTTTCTTGATGGCTTTTGTCTCAAACAGAATGTCTAATCGTGGTCACACCATGCACTTAAAGCAACTGTGATGAAAAACCATGAAGCTCCCAGCTCTTCATTCTGGAAAGAATGAATTTTATCTTCCATGCTTATTGCTTTTCTCTCTAGAATTAACCTATCTTCTAGTCTAATTCTGCCAGAAGGATGTGGCTGATTGCAGAAACTCATAGGTTAATAGTTTTATAAGTTATACATGTTCATATGTAATTTACCAATTTTAAGTACTTCTAATACTGTGTATTGTATCAAATAAAGAAAAAAGGTACCTGTATTTCTACTACTGGATAACGAACACAATTTGTAGATCACTGAGTCTTTTCCAGTTATAGATAGACACATATTTTCTAATATATACAGTCCAATGACAGATTTTGAATTATATTATATATACAATTTTCTATTTCCATTTACTCTATATGATATTTGCCAATGAAACTTTAAATATTTTATAAAAATGTGATTTTAATACCTACATTTAGTTATATGAATATACCATAATTTCTTTAAACATACTCAGATATGTGGACATTTAGGTGAAAATAAATATTGAGGTGAACTTCAAAAATTTCTATTGCAAAAAAATAAAAATCTGGTTTTAATACCTGAGGAGATTCACAACTACTTTTGAAAACTCTTCAGAATCTTCAAAGAACCAAAAATACTTTCAACTAAAAAAAAATTCAGTGTAAAAATGAAACTGGCTTGGGTTCAGTTAAACATTCTCTTTAAGTACCTAGAGCGTAAGTCAAGGTGTCACTCGTTCTGTTACAGTGGAAGAAATAGAAGTTTATTATATTTCTGATATTAAAAAAATAAATTTTAAGTTAAGCTGCAAAGTTTTTTTTCACTTTTTTTTTATGATTACCATACGTATATGTTCATCAGAAGATATTTCAAGCTCACTGTAGTCATTCAATTACTTCATCAATCTAATGCAGACAGTACTTATTTTTCATGGTAATTTTATTCAGTATTTTGTAGTCCAGACACACTAAAGATTCATTTTTTTTTTAAACAAATGAAATTCAAACAGTCAGTGGAAAAGAGGCTAAACCTAATGGAATTTTAAAGTAAATACTGACTTTGGTATTCAAGTTATTTATTCAATAAGAGGGCAATTGACAGGTAAAGAAAAAAATGATATGCTTTAATCCAATTCTAAATTCATAGCTTAGCCTTGTGACAGAAGGTACTAAACAATGTAGAATAATACTTTTTCTTTTCTGGACCTCTAACCAAAGAAGATTTAAAAGCTGCAAACATTTACCTTTCTGGTAACCTTGAGAAATTGGTACAATCCATACGTTTCAGTTAAAGAAACTGAGCAACTGAGAGTGAAAGCCATAGTGTGAAGTGTAGACAGCAACTTATGAAGCATAGTCAGGATGAATCTCACATGATGTTTTACCCCTACACCTATCAGCTACTTCCTTGGCAAAATAAAAAACACTACTATTATGACAATGATGACACCAACATCAATGAGAACAACGATGTCGCCTTGCCTTACTACTACTAATGGCAATAGCAATCAGAACAAAATATTATCATACTTCCAAAAGTTTGAAAAGATTCAGAAAGCTTCATTAAAGGACATTAAAATAAGAAGATACTATTTAAAATAAAACTTTTGTATTTTTAAATTAGATTATGTTAAGATAATTATCCTCAGGGAATATAAGGGAGGAAGAACAAAATATAAAATTGTATTGCTCTCTGGAGAGCAATTTTATTTGTGCTAGCATTCTCTGTTAATCAATTTTTAAAATGTTTTTCAGTTATAAAAAAACACTTTTTAGAGTTTTGGCAGTTATGGGTAGAACTACATGAAATTATTGTTTATGTAGGTCAAGAAGGGTCAAATGTTAGCAATTTTGTGCGATTTACTTAATAGAACTAAACCTACATGGTTTCTCTCTGAACAGTTTATTCAAGTCTTTTTCTCTTGGTCTACGTGTCTTCCCTATTAATCCCTGCAAGACTAACTGCCCCCTTAGCCTACTTAACTTTATCTTCTAAGGCACACTTGCTTCATGTTCATAGCCAAGAGGAAAATATTTCTAACACTTCCTGGAATGTCTGTTGGGGTAGAATCTCTAGATTCCAGATCTTCTTCCTTAAAATGGTATTTAAATGGAACTAGGGGAGGAAAACTCTTACCTATAACCTTTCAGAGATTTTCAGCTAGGACTGGGAATTACATTGACCTAAGTCAGGTAAACAAGAGAAAAACATACAAATGTATTTAATATAAGTTTTACATGGCACAGGAGCTTTCATAAGAAAATGAAGACCCAAAGACACAGAGTTGAACACACGTATTAAATTGGACAAAGAGTAGTAAGTTGTGAAAAGAAAAACAACTACGTTTTGTGGCAAGGCTAAAAAAAGTAAAAGATCTTTCAACAAGGTTTGTACACAATTCTCTCAGCCTCAACTTCTTGTCCTTGATGATAAGAATGTTACTTTTCTTCTGGGTGTAGGAAGGACATCTTTCACTTGGGAATTTCACATTTTGCTTTTAAGAAACAGAAGGAAGGTTAGAGTAATCTTCTTGCACCTGTTGTTTTCCAAGCCGCTTTTCATTTAAAATAGTCAGTCTGCCAAAGTACCATGTTTTGGATGACATATTCTTAACTCCTTCAAAACCAAATCCATCAACACATTAAAAAGAATCATATATTTTGAGCAAATGAGATATATCCCAGGGATGCAAGGTTAATTGAATGTAATACACCGTATAAATAAAATAGGAACAAAACCAATATAATCATATGAAAGGTAACATATGTGAGAAACCCTAACATCTTTTATAATAAAAAAATCAAAAAATCACTCAATAAGCTAGAATAAAAGAGAATCTCCTACCTAATAAAGGCTACTTGTAAAAAAGCCCACAGCTAATAGCACATTGTTTAATAGTGAAAGATTGAATTCTTTCACCTAGGATCTGGAGCAAGATAGGAATTTCTGTTCTTGTTATTGTGTGCAACATTGTAGTAGTGCTTCTAGCCTCAGCAATTAGGTAAGAAAAGCAAAGAAAAGCCATCAGATTGGAAAGGAAGAAGTAAGATGATTTCCCTTTATAGATGACCTGATGTTGTATATAGAAAAATCTCTAAGCAACCTACTAAAAACCTTTTAGAACCAGTAAGTATTAGGCAAGATTGCTGGACAAAAAATAAATGCTAAAAAAATCAATTTTATTTTTATATACTTAACAATGAAAATGAAATTTTAAAAAACAATTCTGTTTTCAGTAGCATAAAAAGAATAAAATACTAAAGAATGAATTTAGCAAAGACGTGTCAGTCTGGTACACTGAAAACTATGGAACATTACTGGAAGAGATTAAGTAACATTTAAATAAATGAAATGACATTCCATATTCATAGATTGGAATGCCTAATTTTGTTAATATGACAATATTTTCCAAATTTTTCTACAAGTTCCTTGAAATTCTTACCAAATAGCGTATGATTGCTACGGAGAAATTGATCAGGTTATCTTAGAATTTATATGAAAATGCAAAAAAAAAAAAATAGCTAAGTGAATTTTGAAAATAACAAATTTGAAGACCACACATTTTCCTATTTCAAAATCTAATACAAAGATACAGTAATCAAGACATTGTGGCACTGTCATAGGAAAAACATATCGATAACAAAATAGAATGAGAATAGAAAAGAACCCACATAATTATGATGATTTAATTTTTAATAAAAAGTAGCAAAACAATTCAATGCAGAGAGAATTGTCTTTTCAACAAATCACAGCGGGACAACTGGAAATTCACATGCAAAAGGATGAAGTTAGATTTCTACCTCACTTCTTGTAAGAAAATTAGCTCAAAATGAATAAAGACCTAAGTGTAAGAGGTGAAAGTGTAAAACCCTTAGAAGAAAACACAGGAGTAAATTTTATGGACTTTGAATCAGGCAATTATGACTTCAATATCACACCAAAAATACAAGCAATGGAGCAAGTAGACAAACTGACCTTATCAAAATTAAAATAAAAATATTTGTGCTTCAAACAACACTATCAAGAACATAAAAAGCAACTCACAGAATGGGATAAAATATTTTCAAATTATACACACATATATATCACTTAATGACAAGGATACTTTCCGAGAAATTTGATTTTAGGTGATTTTGTCAATGTGCAAACATAATCGAGTATACTTACATGATCCTAGATAGTAGAGTCCATTGCTCCTAGGCTCCAAACTTGTATGTACAGCAAGTTACTGTACTGAACACTGTAGATAATTATACCATGGGAAGTATCTGCATAACTAAATATATCTAAACTTTAAAAAGATTCAGAAATAATATAGTATAAGAGATTTTAAAAAAAAAAGGCACACCCGTACAGAGCACTTGAAAAAGGATGCTTGCAGGATTAAAAGTTTCTCTGGTGAATCAATGAGTGAGAATGGCGGGTGAATGTGAAGACCGAGAATATTACTGCATGCTGCTGTAGATTTTATAAACATTCTATACTTAGGCTATATTAGTTTGTGAAAAACATTTTCTTTTTAAATAATAAATTAGCCTGAGTTTTCTGAAACATTTTACTTTATAAAACTTTTAACTTTATAAATTAAACTTTTTCGACTCTTTTATAATAATTATACAGCTTAAAACACAAACATTTGCACAGCTGTACAAAACTATTTTCTTTCTTTTATCTTTATTCTATAAGCTGTTTTTCTGTTTTAAAAAGTATTTACTTTTTAAACTTTTGTCAAAAGCCGAGACATTAACATGCACATTAGCCTTGGCCTACACAGGGTCAGCATCATCAATGCGACTGTCTTCTATCTCCACATATTGTCCCACTGGAAGGATATTCAGGTCAATAACACACATGGAATTGTCTTCTCCCACGATAACAATGGCTTCTTCCATAATACCTCCTGAAGGAACTGCCTGAGGTTCTTTTGCAGTTACTGTTTTTTAACAGATAAAAAGAGTCCCCTTCAACACAACAACAGAAAGTGAAGTATAGTAAATACATAAACCAGTAACACAATCATGATCATTGTCAACTATTATGTATTTAACATAATTGAATGTACTATATTTTTATGCAAATGGTAGTGAAGTAGGTTTGTTTATACCAGTATCTCCACCAAACATGCAAGTGATGTGTTGCACTATGATGTTACAATGGCTACGATGTCATGAGGTGTTAGGAATTTTTCAGTTCCATTATAATCTAATGGAACCACTGTCATATAATTGACCCATTATTGACCAAAACATTAGTATGTGCCACATGATGGTATCTACAAGTGTATAATATCCAGAATATAGAGAGAACTCTTCTCGTACAACTCAACCATAAAAAGACAAATAATCAAAATAAGAAATGGGCAAAGATTTTGAAAAGACGTTTCTCCAAAGAAGATATATAAATGGCCAATAAGCACATGAGAAAATGATCCACATCATTACTCCTCTGAGAAATTAAAATCAAGATTACATTGAAATACTACTTCATACTTTCTAGGTGTCTATACTCAAAATAACATACAATAACAAGCACTGGCAAGGATATGATGAAGCTTAAGCCATCACACATTAGCTGTGGGAATGTAAAATGTTGAAGCCATTTGGCAAATCTTGTGGCAATTCTTCAAAATTTTAAACCTGTAGTTACCATATGCTATGTTCTGAACATTGTGTCCCTCAAACTCAGAAATTGAAATCTAATAGCCAGTATGATGGCATTAGGGTGAGGTGGGGGTTGGGTTGTGATTAAGTGATAAGGGTCAAGTTCTCACGAATGGAATGAGTGCCCTTATGAAAAGAGGCAGCAGAGGCCTTGCCCCTTTCACCATGTAAGAATACCCCAAAAAGCCACCTTTTGTGAGCCAGGGCAGAGGCCCTCACAAGACACCTAATCTGCCCGTGCCTTGATCTTGAACTCCCCAGCCTCCAGAACTGTGAGAAATAAATTTGTATCGTTTATAAACTACTCGGTTTATGATATTTTGTTATAGTAGCCCAAACAGACTAAGACACTGTAGGACACAGTAATTCGAGTTTTAGGTACATAGTCAAGTGAAATGAGAATATATTTCCACACAAAACTTTTGCGTGAATGTTTATAGCAGCATCGTTCATGTTAGGCAAGAAGTGAAGACAACCCCAATGTCTAGCAACTGATAAATGGATGAACAAAATGTAGAATCTCTACACAATGAAATATTGTTCTACAAAAAGAGAATAAACAAAACAAAACAAAATACCAGAATGAATTTTGAGTATATGCCACCCCATGCATGAATCTTGAAGACATTATTCAATGTTAAAGAAACAAGACACAAGATACCACATATCGTATTCCATTTCTATGAAGTGGCCACAGTGGACAAACCCATAGAGGAAAAATATAGATTAATGTTTGTTGAGGGCTGGAGAAGTGATAAGTGACTGCTAATGTACACCTGGTTTGGTTAGAGGATGAGTTACACACCCTGAAATTAGTTGGCTATGATCAATTGCACAACTGTGTGGATATAGTAAAAGCCGTGCTAAATGGATGAACCATGTGGTATGTGAGTTATATACCAATAAAACTGTTTAAAGTATTTATCTAAGTTAAAAGCTTTTCTCTGAGTTGCTACT
This sequence comes from Carlito syrichta, assembly GCF_000164805.1. Taxonomy (NCBI): domain Eukaryota; kingdom Metazoa; phylum Chordata; class Mammalia; order Primates; family Tarsiidae; genus Carlito; species Carlito syrichta. The sequence goes on from NW_007248464.1 coordinate 209,296, forward strand.
CTACTCCTTTTAAGGGAAGCATGCTTTGAAGGTTAGGCTAACACTAACAAGAGTGTCAAGGAGCTGGAAAAAGTCACACTCAGAAAGGATGGACTCTAAAAGATACTAAACCCTAAAATACTATGTGATAGAATGGCATTTAATAATACACTACAAGGCTGGGAGTGGGGGCTCACACCTATAATCCCAGCACTTTGGGAGGCCGAGGTGTAAGGATTGCCTGAGCCCAGGCAATCCTTGAGACCAGCCTGGCCAACTTGGCGAGACCTCATCTCTACAGTAAACCAAAAAATGAGCCAGATATGGTGGCGCATGCCTGTAGTTCCAGCTACTTGGAAGGCTGAGGTGGAAGGATCACCTCAGCCCAGCAGGTCGAGGCTGAGGTGACCATGAGCATGCCACTGCACTCCGGCCTGGACGATGGAGTGAGACTCCAATTCATATACAATAAAATAAAATAATAATAAAAATACACTACACACTAGCTTCATGGTATGTAACAGAACAACAAAGTCAGATCTCTGATATCTGTTATGCTACAGGATCCATTTTCAGTCATGACCATGGACCAATTTACATGACTGGCATAGTACATCCAATCCTGCCTCAGATATGCCAATTAGGCTTTAATGCGCTCCTGACCTGAAGTTTCTAGGACCTATTTTTAATTTTTCTGTCTTTGTATGACATTACAAATGTCAGAGAGCCTCAGATTTGCCTCTTCTGCTTGCGTTATTATATTAACACCATTTCTTAAGTCTTTCTGCTGCTTAAGTACATAGAGATAGAAATAATCTCTTTTTCATTTTATGGTTTTGTGAAGTCTATGACTAAGTAAATTTAGAAACTCAGTCAATTCTGCTCAAAATGTAGTCTAGCCAGCTGCTTGGTCAATTAAAATGACCTGATGTTTTAGTGATATGCACACAGAGTCTAAGAGTATTGAAAAACTAAGCACAGGAAATAGAAATCAAAATCGAGTTTCTCTAATTTATAGCTTAACATTTCCTAACTCTTATATGATTTCGCTGACCACCAAATCTATCCTTTGTATAGTTTTGTTTATTGTCTATGTATTAATATTTGTCGCAACTGGATTTACACTAGACTCCACACCATTACAGTTGGTAGATTTCTTCACTATGGGTACAAAGAACTGGTATTTGCAGATGCAAGGTCCAATTGCCAGTATGTTTGCATATGATCTCACTTCCTTGAGAATAATGTTTTCTTTTTATTTCTTTGCATCTACAGGGATTGTATGCTTATTTTATAGTCACTAACATTTAGTTAAGACTAATACAATATTTAAGCAATTTAACTGCAATTATCAAAGTATTTTTTAAAGGAAGGTCAACTGGTTAGTTTAATTTCAAATGCATCTTCTCTCATTAGATTTAATTACTTCTATTGTGGCTTTTGTTAAACTACAGGAAATTCTGAACTCTAATAAGCTTCTTACCTATTGTTTTCAGTTATGAAAATAATCGTTATTCATACTAAATTATTTGTATTCACTGAATGCTTGAAAGATTTTTTAAAAAAAGGAGAAACTCCAAGGTGCACAATTCGAATTATGACATAGCTTTTGACATCAGTTTTCAGTTGTAATCTCCCTCACTGTAGTCATTCACAAATCCCCTGATCACTGCTTCTAATTTCGAACATTTTAGAATTTTATTTAATGTTATCCTGTTAATATTAATCTTGTTACAGTTCTTGGTCATTTTGATATCTGTGCAGATCATCTTCCAGTAGTCAACATTCTAGTTTACCAACCTCATTCCACCTGATCTCATTGGCCACATTTTCCCAGTCCCCAGTTGTATAGACACTGTGAATATCAACAGTGCACCTCTTCCATCATCTCCATTTCAGTACTCTGCCCTCTAAATACAACCAGTTTATTCTCTCCTCCTACATAATTACCACAATCCTTTGAGCTCATTAGGACCTAAATTACATGTCCTCTGATTCTACAAACCTGTGGCTGTTCCCCACTCCTCTGTAGCTTTCAATCCCTTCCTACCCAAGTTATTTCCGTAGCAGATCCCATAGTCCACCAATTTCCTTGCATGTACCCTCAGCTCCCTTTCCTCTTCTCTCCTGACATATTCACTTGCTTAATCCACAAGCCTGATTAAATCCAATTATCTGTCTATACCACAAATGAATTTCGGCAGTTGACTTTAGTGGGAAAAACACAAGACTATGCTCATAAAAAATGTGACCAATTACCCAGCACTTAAAGGTGCCTGGAAATCCTTCCACATTTCACCTGTCTAAAAAAGTTCCCAGTCTCAGAGATAGGTATTTCATGCCCTTTCCTCACACCTGTAACAACTCTCCTTTCTCATTTATTCTGTCCTTGCTTTCCAGTTCATTACAAAAATAAAAGCAATTGGAAGAAAACTTTCTTAAGCAGCCACCACACCCCCATTAACCTGCCTATGTCTGTACCTGTGCCTGTAGATACTGACCTTGGTGTTCCTAACTCTAGTCAAACCCCCTGCTTACGACCTGGATTCCGATCCTCTTTGCTTAAGACAAGACTTTGCCTCTGCAATGACCCTTTACTCTTCCATCGTCAAAAGTCATCTTTCTATTGAATCGATCCGATCAACATGCAAATATGATGACACATCATCAGTCACTTAAAATGCATTTGGGCATCTCCACACACATTCTTGTTCCACTGATGCCCTTTGCTGTGTTCAGTGTGTGGTATAGTGAAAACACCGACTCAGAAAAACCTGGTTTAATTTTTGGTCTTCTACCTCTTAGCTATGTGACCTTAAGGTGCTCAAATTTTTGAGCCTCTGTTTCTTAATCTAGTACAAGGAATTTATATCACCTCTAAAGATATAAAGGCAGTTTTGAGGCATTGAGTCAAAGCACTTTAAATGTGGTAACATTTATTGTTTGCCATAAATCTATGAGATAGGTTGATTATCACCATCTTATGGATGAAGACATCAGAAAAAAGGGGCTAAGTTACATAAAATGTTACATTAGGTAAGGTGCAAAGTTGATATAATTGTTTCAGTCAAATTAGACTATGGGAATATGATAAATCTCCCATACTATCATGAGTGACACCTCCTAAAATGCTCATTTTATTTTCTTATGAAAAACTTACCGGGAACCCATCGCTGGGCGACTGTCATGGACTCTCTGTGGGATGTGCCGGCCTCTGGCCTCCTCCAGCAAGTCCACAGACCCCTGTGCGAACACCTCCATGCACTAGGATCTGTGACCATGCTGAGACACCAGTTGGGAGTGGTGGCAGTGGCACAGAGTCCTGTCCCAATCAGGCTGACTGCCGTGCTTCATGGCTTTGGCAGAGGAATTTTATCCAGTGTACAGCTTGCAGAACCCCCGTTGAGTTTTCTTGCAAACAACACTAATATCGCCCTGGCATTTTGAGTCTAGTATATACTTTTTTGCCCCTGTGACCTGGTTTCCCAGAGCTATCCTTTCCTACCTGTTGAACTTGCCATTGAAGGAATGAAGGAAGGGACCAGAACTTAGAATATAGTAGTTGACGTCACACATGCTTATAGCTATGAAAGAAGTGGCTGGATGGTCATGAGAGCTCCTGCATGGACTAGAAGTGCAGGGGTACCACGGTCACGAATTTCTGAGTAGCAGGTAAAAGGAAATTGGAAACCGGAAGGTGAGGAATGGCTGAAAATGTCCTGCCCTTCCGAGGTGACCTTGCTGAGGTTAGATATCTTTGCTGCAACCCACTAGGCATCTGGCAAAGTCAAAGCATAATCTTATGTTCCTTTATAATATCTGTGTTACAGCCTCAAAGACGACCATGGTGATCACAGAGGTTTCTACTGTGACTTTGCTCCTTTTGAGGAGATGTTGCCGCATGCTGTTTAACCGGCATAAATAGTTTTCATTATGTGAAAAGAAAAGGGAAACAAAATCATTTTCCGACAGCACTGGTTCATGAGCCTCAAAACCTACATCTGATGCTTCAAGATAATGTTAAAAAGAAGTGTCCTAAGAAGACAGAGTAAGTTTACTTGATGAGCTCTAGAAGGAAAAAAAGACATCTACCTGTCAGATTGTGAAAATGTTTTCATGTAAATTATGTGAAATAAAGACTGATGACAAGGAATAAAGGTGGCAAAAAGAAATTCTTTGTTTCAGGGAGACTGTGTAGTCCTTTCTGGACTGCAATTCTTGAGCGCTATGAGAGTTATCCTATGAATATAAATATATTTCCTGATTTTGAAAATTCTGTTGTGATTATTTGAATAGTTTTATATTGAATTAAAAAGATTATATGTCTTAAATTTAGAAAAAGTAAACCTATCATTGCAAAATAATAAAAATGTAAAAAGTTCAAAATGTAGGTATTTTTATACATTTGTTAAAAATCGACTTAAGCTATAGCTCTGCAACATTAAACTTTTACTTCACATTACTATTTTAATTCCTAGGCTTGGAAAACAATCCTCAATTAATTTTGAACACTGAAAAGAGTAAACTTTTTCTAAAACACTTTATGTTACAAATAAAAGTAAATTACTAGCTTATATTACAGATATAAACAACACATTTTTTTGCTTTCATTAAAAGGAAAATACCTAAAATTCAACTTTGTTATGTTTCTAGTAATTCTTTTCAGTGAGAACAGAGTCTCAGTCTAGTCTATCTCATGCCCATGGTTCAAAAACTATAGATATTAAATAAATAAATAAATAAATAAATAAATAAATAAATAAATAAATAAATATTTGGTCTCAGAAGAAAATCAAGGATGTAACTTTTAAATAAATTACTAGTCCCATGTCAGGTGATTTTCATTTTGTCAGTTTAGCTCATTTTTTTCCCTCTCTCTTCTTAAAACACATTTAACTGTAGGAGATCTTGGCATTTCACATGTTCTTTCTGATATCAGTTGGTCTGAATATATCAGTGGTAGTTAACTTAATTGTTCAACAAATGTATGACCATAATTTAAATTTTTTTTTCTATATCTTCTTCCTAGTGGCTACTTTTTCAGTTTTACAGTTGAATATCTCTTACTAGTTTGTATATGGTTACATTATATTTTAATATACATGTATATATGTTAATTGTATTTTAAATGAAAACTATCTTTATATGAAAATGTACAGCTCTAATGAGAATTGTCCTTGGGTATTTGATAGTAACCAGCTAAGCAGCAAAAAATCAGATAACCTCAAATCTCATATGATGATTCATTTGAATGAAGTATCATGACATTAAGTTTGGTTTCTTACTAGCAAGACAAATGAACAAACAAAAAACACCTTGGTTTGCTTTATATGAGTTTACATTACATATGAATTTTTAAGAATTCATCATCTCTACGATAAATCAAAAAATTAGCCGGGCATGGTAGCACACACCTGTAGTTCCAGCTACTTGGAAGGCTGAGGCGGAAGGATCGCCGGAGCCCAGCAGGTCGAGGCTGCGGTGGCCGGGAGCGGCCACTGCACTCCAGTCTAGGCGATAGAGTGAGACTCCAACTCAAAAAAAAAAAAAAAATAGAATTCATTCATGTCATAGTACAATACCTATAATGTACCATTACTTACCTCACCATAATTGTGAATAAAATAAGTACTTGGTTTCAAAAATCTACTTCCATAAAATGATCAACATTGCAAGAGGCAATAAAACCTATACACTGATATTTTAGCTATTATTTTAGTTATATGCTTTTCTGTTGTGGTCTGAAATCTACAATAAAAATGTTTATATTTGTGGTTGATGGGATAAATAACATGACATATTATTATTTACAGGAATTTTTTGCCTCATAATTTGCAGACACCCAGGTAGCCAAAATTTTCTAACTACAGATAAAATTTTCTTTTTATATTACGGTCTAATGGCAAATTTTATTTGTCATTTCTTTATTTTTTTAATGACTTTCTTCTGTAATTTCATTTGTATATTCTTATATTTGAACGTGGACTTTGGTTTTCACATATGTAAGATGATATCTCTAAAGTATCTATTTTTAAGCCATTGTGTATTGAGTACATACTATGTAGCAGTCGTTGAAAACGAAATTTTCTTATACCATTTCTCTTCCTTACCACAGTCTTCTAAGGTAGGTATTCTTGCTACCATTTCATTAATGTCTAAATGATTCCTTGCTTAAAAGCATATGACTAATAATAAGTTTTGGAATTAGAATTTCTTCTTAGGTAAACTTAGCTCCGAAGGTATGATCTTTCAAAGTTATTCTGCCTCCTTACTACCCCCAAATTAAAACTACATAAAATGTATGTGCTTTATCCAAGAGTGGGTTTGGTCTTATTATTGTGAATAATTTTAATATTTCTTAACATCTACTCTAAATGAAAATTTTTATTATACTTATAGTATAGATTTTTACTATGCTTATCATATAACTTTTACTTTACTTATGGCATTTCCCCCTGAAATATCATTGCTACTTAATTTTTATTGTGGAAAATATTTTCTTCTTTTTTATTTACTTTTATTTTTAAGTTAGATTTTTATTTAAGTATATATTATATACAGAGAAATATATAAACCATAAACTCAATTTATTGTCATGATATAAACACACTGCTCTCAAGAAATAGATCATTATCAGTACACATACTGTATAGAATGTTCTTTTTTGTGTTTGACTTTTTTACTCAATGCTATGTTCATAAAATTAATCCATATTTTCTGTATGGCAATAGCTTTGTTCATGCTCATAACAGCATAATATTTCATTGTTGAAATCAATCAAAATTTATTCTTTCTACTCTTGATGGGCATTGAAGTTGCTAGAAACTTTGTGGTATCATGAAGGGCATTACCCTGTATATACATCCCTGAATATTATTCTTAAATACATGTATGTATTTATTATAGGCCTATGTACCCAGAAGTGAAATTGCTGAATCATTTTATATGCTCTAGTAGAAATTGATAGTCACTGCTCCAACTGTTGTAATTATTGATATTCCTGTCAACAATGTATGTGTTCCCTTTTCTCACCAACACATGGAATTGTCTTTCTGGGATTATTATGATATTGTGCTTTTAATTTTCATTTTCCAGATAGCTATTGAGTATCTTTACTTACACTGATTAACCATTTAGATACCTTTTATGAAATGCCTTTTCACATTTTCTGTCTACTGTTTTTATTGTCTCATCCTTTTTCTTATTGACTTGAGGGAATCCTTTTTATGCTCAAATACAAGTACATTGATTTGTATTCTTACTGCACACAATTTATTTCCTACTTGTGACTTCATATTTCACATATCAATAATGTCTTCTCATAAACAGATCTTTAACTTTAAAATGGTCTAATTTTTTTTATATTAAGTACTATATTGTGTCTAGAAGACAATTTGTCCCATATTGTAATTTTACACTAAATATAATCAATTTTACCACTAAATACAATTCTGAAAGTGTTTTTGTAGAATATTTAAACAAAAAAAGTCATTAATAAAAATTATCTATAAAAACTTTGACAATAAAAATATATCCTGTCATAAAGGTATTATTAATATTCAACTGTGTCAAGATCTTTAATTAATTGCAAAATATTCTTTTAAAAATATGGATTACTGAAACTACGAATGAAGAAAAGTGCATTATTGGCCTACTTTAAGGAAGTGCTATTTAAACTTTTCATGAATAAAACTTGTCATATTTTCATGACTTAACAGTCAGTTACACTGGAGCTAATTATTAAGCCTCGTAGTAAGTGATGCTGCAGAAGCTGGAGTATATGCCCTCTAAAAATGCAAATAAAAGCAATACACATTTTCTTCTAATTTACTTTTATTTTTAACTTACATATGATAGTTGGATTGTCTGATCTCTGTCGATTATGCTTATTTACATAACTAAACTTTAAGTAGAAATAAAATCTCTCTTGATATACTGATTAACCATAAAGAGCTACTTAAGAAGAAATGGTGATCATCATAAACTTCCTGGAAACTGCTTGACTTGGGTCCAGTCATGCTGAAAAGTAACATCTCTGCTTCCAGAGTGTTCAGTCATTTTCAAATGTAAATTGGTTTTACACTTATGCGTGGAAAATTTAAAGTTATTCCTGAAAAATAGATCCAGAGACAGCAGCGGCTACTGTGAGTTATAGCCAGTATCTCATCACACCATTTGAGATTAAAACACTGTATACTAGATTAAGAGCAATTTGCTCAAGTAAGGGAAGTTGAATATAAACTTTTTTAAAAAATGGCTTCACATTTTGTATTACGCGTTTTGGCTCATAGACTAATTTTTTTAGCCTCAAAGAACCTGTGTTATTGTAATATGGTTTCAGTCTGAAGATAGTTTTCATATAATTTCCCCTAAGATAATGCTGTTAATATATATCTAAGTATAATCATACTAACAGTATAGTGTTTTGTTAACATATATGGCTAAAATTAACTATCATTTCTAAATTTATCATTTAACACTTTTTGAGGTGGATAAATTCCAGGGCTCAGCAGAGTCAAGTGTGACAAAAGAGAGCTTCTAGTATCTACATTTGTTAAAAGATTTCTTTACAGAAGACTCTTGATAGGGTGAAAACATTGAGACTTATTTTTAAAATAATTTTTCATGTTGTTAAATGGCTAGTGCTGCTGTTATGGCTTTAATATTGGTGACCTTGTCAGTTGCAAGAGTCAGAATGGGAAGAAAATGGGACACTATGTCTACAGACATGGCTAACTTAGGATACAGTCAGATTCCTGTTTACATTTGATATTAATGAGGAGAGCAGTAAGGAAGGAGCCAGTAAGAGGACAGGAGTAAGAAAATATGGAGTCTTTCTTAGGAACACATTGAGGGATGTAATAGCCAGGAGTGGTGATGTGTCAGCTACTTGAGAGGCTGAGGAAGGGGAATAACTTGAGCCCAGGAGTTTGAGGTTGTAGTGAGCTGTGACCACATCACTGCACTGTAGCCTGGGTGACAAAGCAAGACACTGTCGAGAGAGAGAGGGGGAGAGAGAGAGAGAGAGAGAGAGAGAGAGAGAGAGAGAGAGAGAGAGAGAGAGAGAGAGAGGCGGGGGGGAGGGAAGTGGAGGGGGAAGAGAATAGAAAGGTAAAAAGAAATCTATGAATTACTGCTATCCTGGGTTTAAGAAATCTTGCCATGTTCTAGATTTTAGACCTATTTTTGACTCTCTATAAGTATAGTAATATCATCTACAACTGTCTTGAAAGTTTGTTGCAAGTTTAGGAATAATAATTCGTGCCTACTACCTAACACAGTGCTTTCAACATGATGAGTTGTCAGCAATATTTACTCTTGTTAATCTAATTTCATATCTCTACTCACTAATGGTCTTTATTCTAGTTCATTCCTTATGGGAAGGCTTCCTCCTACATGCTTTAAAGATTCCAAGTGATTCTGGCAATCACTAACTCAAAAGGTACCAGCGTTAAAATTCTCATCATAATTTTTTTCTTTCTTTTTTTCTTTTATCCTTCACTGTTTTACTACTCTCCCGCTTGTTTTGCTTCACCTGTTGCTCTCCATATGTCCTCTTATTTTTCTTTAAACATTTATTGATTGGCACTTGGTATATGCTAGAATAATATAATTCATGTCATGGAGAAGTCCTAGTTTAATTGGCAGCAACGATGTACGAAGAAATATTTATAACTCACTGAAATATATTGTAAACATTATTGACTGATTAAATTTCAGTTTACCCAATTAGGTAGACTTGAGAAGTAGAAAAATTATCCCTCGAATTTATACTTTGTAGGCAAGAGCATTATAATGAGCAATTTCCATAGATTCCAAAGCATAACATAAGAAAGTTTGCGTAGTGTATCATATTAGTTTCCTATGGCTGCCATAACAAAGTATCTCACACCTTTCTGTTGGCTTGCAACAACAAAAATGTATTCTTTCACACTTCTGGAGACTAGAAGTCTGAAGTCAATGAGTCAGCAGGCTTGACGTCTGTGACAACTCAAGGAAAGAATACATCCTTTCTTCTTCTACCTTCTCATGGCTCCTGGCTCTCTCTGCCATTCCTTCACTTGTAGCTGCATTACTCCATTCTCTGCCTTTGTCTTCACACAGCTTTCTGCCTTGGGAGCCTTTTCCTCTTCTTATAAAGCCTTCATCATCTAACTCCACTTTCTTCCACAACTCTCAGTGCCTTGGACAGTGTAGATCCTGATCACTACAGCAAGTTTCAACATGCCTGACAAATGCAACTTCTGAATTTTGCCCTGGTCGCTTGCTTAATAGCAACTCCTGTTTCTTTAAGAATTATTTTACTATGTCCCTGACATCTTTGGGTAGTTTATCAAGAGTTGGTTCTGTACAGCTGGACATTTTCTGCTATGTTTGCTTTTGTCTCTGTTTTTCTTCACAAAAAGTAAGGAGTTCTAATGAAACATTTAGGAAGTTTCCCATGAGGCAAACAGGATTTTCAGGCTGTTGATTTTCTCACCTTTTTTGTAAAGTAACAGTGATATTTACCTCCAGTGAAGTATATATGCCTTTTTTTTCAAAATGAAGAAGAGCGTTTTTGATATTAACCATTTGAATCATCGTGTTTAGCTAAATATTCTCTTCATATTCATTGGCCCCTACTAGCATCAGACAGTTCAGAGATACTAGTTCTTCTCCTGACCTGCATATGACATAAAAAGAAAACATATATCCTAGTCTATTTTTATTGTATTGTGATTATTTGGTTAAAAGCCACCCCATCTGCATTCATGATTGCCTAATTTTAGCAAGAAATTATAAAATCCAAAAGACCTTTTACAGAGCTCAAGGTATAGGTATAAAACAACATCATCATTTTCACTGAAATTTAATGTAATCTTTAGAGCAAGATATTTTTATATTACCTCTGCATTGCAAAATAGAGCATTTACAGACTGATACAGTCTCTCATAACCTTAAGGTTAGACAATGTGCTGATGCTAAAGAAATAGCAGAAACAGCTATGGACTACTACTTTAAAAAGGGTTATACTTCACAGGGAATGAACTGTTGACCCACGTTCTCATTGAGTACAGGAAGAAATCAATTGCCAAGTGCTAATTATGCTTCTTTGGGTCTTTTTCCAAGAAAGAATAAATGATCACTGAAATGATTAAAGTTCAAAGAAATGATATACCTTTAATATTGGCAACTCATAGATTCACAAATGTTTGGAATTAGAATATTAGTTAAAGCTCAGAAGTTTGAGTGATTTTCTACACTTTACTATATCATATTTTTAAAAATATCAGATGCCCCACTGTTAGTACTGCTTAATTTCAAACATGCGAATAGAGATTAATCAAAGCAATAATGTAATATTTCTGAGTATTAATCACTGTAGTCCAAATAAGCACCTTTGTAATGAATAAAATGTGAGTACTTTATTTTGATATAAATATTATAATGAAGACAAAACATACATTAAAGGAGGCTGCTGAACTTGGAATGCCTATTTCTTTAGCATCCTCTATAGTACTATTTGGCTTTGTAATCTCTGATCCAGCCCTTTGAGCTATACTGACCTAGTGATTTCATTAAAAGATGGGGTGGTTCTGCTGATGTTTCCAAAGCACATGGATTTTCAAATACCAGGATATTCATCAAATTTCATTACCATTGTTTCTTTATTTTATTTTCTAAACAAGCACAGTCCCCGCTAACTAAAACCTAGTCTTGTTACTAACTATAGTCCAAAGACAAGAACAATGTTTTCCATAGTAAATGCTCAATAAATGTTTTTTAAAAGAATGGATTTGCTGGTAAATAACAGAATAGTTACTAGAGAGGACTCTGGCACTGTGTCTTAAACTATTTTTTATATATATGTAATTATAAAAACTCGTCTTCTCTTGGTTAACATTTTACTTTTTTGGGAAAACTACAAAGTTCTTGCATCATCATTGAAGGAATATGCAATAATAAATAGTGTAGAAACATATTGAGTATTCATGCTTTATTTTCTTAGATCAACAATAAATTTGCCTTGGATTGGAATCACCATGTTGTCTCATCAAGGTATAAGAAAATCATAAAGGGAGCCAGTTTCCTTTCATTTAAATTTTTCTTTTACATTGGAAACTTTGGGCATTTAGATGCATTTATAATATTGAATTTTGTCTTTATACCAAATCGCAAACTAAAATGACTTTCATATTTATACAATGAGTAATGTTTAAAAATAAATTATAACTTTTGTTTCTAGCTTATTATCTTTTAATTGTTCAAGAACCCCTACTCTAGTCTTGGCTCACTAAAGTACTAAATTAGAAAATCCTTTGAATAATGAAATCTTTGAAGATTTTATTGGTCACTGTTGTAGGTAGCCTTCTAAAATGACTCTCATCTCAATGAGAGTCAACATTTCCTACTATTCATGCCCTTGTACAATCCTTTTCCCTTGAGTGGGACCTATAACCCGTTTCTACCAAACAGAATATGGCAAGAGTAATGAGATGTCACTTCCAAGATTAGGTGATACAAAACTGAGTTTTTAAGAAATTGATCTCTCTCTTGCTCTCTCTCCTCCTCTCACTGGATCTTCTCATGTTTCCGCTCTCTTGAAGCAGCCTGGTGAGACTTAAGTGTTAAGGAACTTAAGTAGGACTTTGGCCATTACTGGAGGAGAATTGAGGCATTCAATCCATTCAACAGCCCTTGAGGAAGTCAATCACACAGAAAACCATGTGAGTGAGCTTGGGAGTGGGTCCTTCCCAGTTGAGTCTTTAGATTAGACTACAGCTTCAGCCAAGACTTTGATTGCAGCCTTGTTGAGAGGCCCTAAAGCAGATAACAGGTAAGTCATGCCAGATTCTTGACCCATAGAAAATATAAGATAAATGAATGTTATTTGAAGTAACAAAGTTTTGTGGTAGTTTGTCACACAGCAGTATATAACTAATACAATCTTATAGGATACTCCATGTATAGATGTCAGATAATAAACAGACTCAAGTCCAACTCAAGTTAGAGATTTGTATACATCTAAAAAAATTACATTTAATTTGTGTTACCATATACACGATTTTAAAGTCTTATCACCCCAATATCATTATTGCCCACAGACAGATTGAGAGATACAGCGGTGAGAAAAATTTATCAAGAGAGACAATTTGCTGCTCTAATGGATTATTGCCATCCATTAATTAAAATGTACTCCTCTACCTGATAAGAATATGAACTTTATCATTCATTGCAATTTCTTTATTATCCATTATACTTTTATTTCTTAAACTTAAAAAACCCCAAATTGACATAGCTGGCATGAGACGGATACTTGCTTCACATTCAGCAACAGTGGTAATGATTTAAGACTGTTAAATATTTCAAATTTTCTCCTTCTGGGGCTCATGATAAGATTGCTTTTTCAATTTAGCCAATTAAATGTGCATTGCTTCCTGAAAGAAGTTACTTAATTGCCAATATGAAACACTGTGCCAGTCTCTTCAAATTATATATGAAAATGTATTTGAGATGGATAAGAAATATTAAGATAAATTATAAGTATTATAAATATATGTGGATTATATAATTAATCTATTGACTATATATCATGACAATTTTATTTTTCCAAGAACTGAATCAAGCATGTTGTTTCAGAACTGTTCCTGGTTAGTCTTTACATCGTCATTTTTAACTCTCTGCTAGATATTACTTTTGCAAACACATACCCAGTTACATCTCCAATCTTAAGTCACAACAAAACACAACCTCAAGTACATTCCAACCACAAGTTGTAGTTTCATCTCTCTCCTTTCTTAAAACTGCAAAACTTCTTGAATAAGTAGTCTATTCCACTGTTTTGTTTTTCTTCATTCTTTCTTTCTGAATCTGCTTCAGTCTTGCAAAATTATTCTTGCTGATGTTTCCTTGTCTCATCCCCTACAACTGCTTCTGCTTCTTTCTCAATATTTCCCATCTCAGTTGATGACAACTCCATTTAAAAAAAAATATAGGCCAGAGAATTTGATGTTGTTGTTGACTGCTTTATTTTTGTATGTGCTCAATGCCCTACCCATCAGTAAATTTTGTTGACTCTATCCTTAAAATATGTATAAATTCCAATCACTTTTACATTGCTTCCCATATGGCTACTCAAGTCCAAGCTATTTTTATCTTTTGCTTAGATTCTAGCAATCACCTCTTAACTTGTGTCCCTGATTCTGTCATGCACTCTACAGTCTATCTGCCATTAAACAGTCAGAGTTACATTTTGGGAAAATGAGATTTGAACATGTTATACCTCTGCTCAAAATCCTCCAATGACTTCAAATATTAATCACAGTAAAGACCCAGGTCCACAACGGCCTGTAAAACTCTGCACTCTAGTCTGGTCGACAGAGTGAGACACCAACTCAAAAAACAAAAACAAAAACAAAACCTCTTTATATTGACAGCATCGCACCTATTACTTTTTATCCTCTGCCACTGTCTCCCTTGTGTATTCTATTTCAACTATACAGGCCTCATTTCTATTCCAGAAACACACCATGCACCCTAATGCCTCGGGGTATTTTCTCTTCCTTCTCTCTGAAATGTTCTTCCCTAATATCTGCATCACTATTTCTTTATGAATTTTGTTTCTTGTTGTAAAATGTCATCTTTTCAGGGAGACCTGCTCTGCCCACCTTATACGAACCACCTCCATTTTCACATCACCAATTTTGTTTACTTTTTTCAACTTTGATTTTTCTGTTTAGACTTGTCATTATCCAAATTCTCATAGACTTTTATTATTCATTTGATTCAATATCTGTCTCCAATGCAGAATGAACGTTCCATGGGTGCAGGGACTTTGTATGTTTTTACTACTATATTTCTATCACCTAGAAGAATGTATATAATTTAATGAAGTAATTGACTCCTACCTTCAAAATATGAAGCACTTATCCCTAAGAGTGGTGATGTTTGCCTTTCTTAGGAAGCTTTTTTTTTTTTAGTTAGAGTGTCACTCTGTCACCCAGAGTGGAGTGGAGTGGCATGCTCACAACCACCACAGCCACAACCTGCTAGGCTCAGTTGATGCTTCCACCTCAACCTTTCAAGTAGCTGGAACCACAGGTGCTAACCACCACGCTCAGCTGTGTTTTTGTTTCATTTATTGTAGAAACGAGGTCTCGCCACGTTGCCCAGGCTAGTATCAAACCCCTGAACTCAGACAATCTTCTTGCCTTCGCCTCCCAAAGTACTGGGATTACAGGTGTGAGCCATTGTACCCAGCTCTCAGGAAGCTATTTTTTTTCTTGTATATGTCCCCTTTCCCCTTGAAAATGGCTAAGATAACTTACTTCCAAAACATCTGTTTCTGAACTTAGGAAAAGGGGTGAGTTTTATTACCTAGAGACCAATGCCACTCTACCATCTCTACCCTTAGTTGCCTGCAATTTTAGGAACTACATGGAATAAAAAAGAAAGATCAACACAGATCCTCTTCATCAAATATACAGTTCAAGTGTTCACAAATCCCCAGTTCACCAGCCATTCTGTCACCAACAGATCATAGCACTGGTTCAAATCTTAGATGGATGAATCGACACTGAGCTACTAAAATATTGACAGTTTAAGTCTCCTACTCTTTCTTTCTGTCTGTTCTTTTCTTTCAGAAAATATGTTTTTATCCTGCAGAATGTGAGACATTATACTAGGCTTTAGGGAAATGAAGATGAATTCAGTGATGTTTTCTCTCAGAATATCATTCATGGTGAAAACAGTGTGCATGACAGAGGTCTAGCTAAGCTGTAAGGAGATCTCCCTAGGTCATTTGAGCCTGTTGTGCATGAAGAAGTGCTAAGGAATCTACAAGTATCTGAGAATGGAGTCATTTTCATGTGTAAAATATAAACAATTGACAGTTCTAATTGGGTAAATCAGTTGTTCAGGTTTATTCAATTATCACAGAGGTCAGATATGATGGCTTTTTATCAGATTGTTTTACACTACATTATTTATAATGTAGTGATTTTCTGACCTTTATTGTTCTGGGATCCAAATAGAGAAAGGCCTGTAAATACTCTTATGCTTAGGTTTACTACTGTCATATGACATTTTTACTATCTTCCAACAAAAAAAAGGTGAGATTAATTTGGACAGGAAGTCTCTCCTTATGTCCTAGACCATTTAGTGTTGTTATAAAAGAAAAATACAAGCTGGGCTCAGTGGCTCAGCCTGTAATCCCGCGCCTTTGGGAGGCTGAGGTGAGTGGATTGACTGAGTCCGCGGGTTCAAGACCCGCCTGGGCAGCGAGACCTCATCTCTACAATAAATCAAAAAATCAGCCGGGCGTGGTAGCCGGCGCCTATAGTTCCGGCTACTTAGAAGGCTGAGGGGGAAGGATCGCCGGAGCCCAGCAGGTCGAGGCTGCGGTGGCCGGGAGCCACTGCACTCCAGTCTGGGTGACCGAGAGAGACTCTGACTCAAAAAAAAAAAAAAAAAAAAAAAAAGAAAAAAAGAAAAATACCGGAACTTGAGTAATTTATAAAGAAAAGAGGCTTATTTAGTGCATGTTTCT
The DNA here is from genome assembly GCF_000164805.1 of Carlito syrichta. Classification (NCBI taxonomy): domain Eukaryota; kingdom Metazoa; phylum Chordata; class Mammalia; order Primates; family Tarsiidae; genus Carlito; species Carlito syrichta. The sequence goes on from NW_007248464.1 coordinate 225,803, forward strand.
GTAGGCTATGCAAGAAGCATGACACCAGTATCTGCTGGGCTTCTGGCGACAAACTCAGGCTGCTTCCATTCATAGCAGAAGGCAAAAGTGAGCCCATGTGTGCAGAGATCACAAGGTGAGAAAGGAAGCAAGAGAGGGGGAGGGAGCTTCCAGGCTCTGTTAACAACCAGATCTCACAGAAACCGAAAATGTTAACTTACTCATTACCATGAGGATAGCACCAAGCTATTTGTAAAGGATTCTCCCCATGACTGGAGCATCTCCCGATGAGAGAGTGGTATCAAGAGCAGGTAGCAGTTTTATTTGGAGTTAACTACTTAAGAAAGTAAAAAAAAAATCAGTTATGAATTTGAACCCATTTTCAAAGGTGAAAAAAGTAAGGAAAAAATATTACCAAAAAAAAGATTGCCAAATTACTTCATTTAATAAAATTAGTAATTAGTAACAGTGTAGCCTCAAACCTGTGATAATTACATTGTCCTACTTTTCAAAATATAATTATCAATATTAAAATATTTATTATATAAAGCAGGGTCTTCAGTTAATCGTCTATATTTTCTCTGCCTTTTTATTCAAGAAACTAATAGGAGGCAATAGACCTAAGGATAGAAAAAATTTGACCAGATTAAAACTCTGGCATCAACTTTAATATTAAGGTATAAATGAAAAGTTTTAATAACAGAAAAGAAAAACCATGCCATACAAATTTCATCAATTTTGATTAATTTCAACCTCAAGGTCTTTTTTTCTGACTCTGTGTTATAACTTCCAGCCCGAGTCTCTCAAAACATAATTTATATGTTTATTACCCTTTCAAAGTGTCTTCTAATTTTACAGCCAATGAGAACAACCCAATTACAGTTGCCATTTATTTATTTAACTATTTTTCATCAGTTCTCTTCTTATAAACTGATTATCATCTGGCCTGTTCTAAATCATAACCTGCAAAGCAATAATAATATTATTATTACAAAAAAAATCTAATGTTGGAACTTATCAAGGTGCTACTTGGCAAAATATAATGTCTTTTTATTTATGATCTTTTTCAGCCCTTATACAATTCATTACATTGAGTTTTATATTCACTCCAAGAAAACAACCAAAGAACTGTTCTCCAATGATTTCTAACTAAGTTTTTCTTTCATTCTTCATAATGTTTATTGACTAACATAGGTTTCTCATCTCTGTGAGCCTACAGTACAATAAATTTATCAGTAAACTAAACCAGATGCTAATGGTAAAATTATTTGACTCAGATTACAATATTTCTCACATACCTCTGATTTGCTATCATCATAAAACTCATTTATGTGGATTATAAAAGTGGCTCTTCTGATGAATTATGTAATACTACACTTACTAGTCAAGAAAAAAAGCCATTTATTTTCCTTTTATTTGCTCCCCTCAATTGAAATCATTCTTCTTAACATTGTTACCAGATCCATAAAATGTTTAAAAATTCATATTTTGCATGAAATACAAGTATATTTTATAATTCTGATAGTCTTTCAGCACCTTAAAATTTGAACTTTGCTGTATATTGTCTAAATGTTCCCTATTTTTTTTGACCCCGAACAAAACACTTTAAAAGGATATCCACAAAACCTGTCACAATCAAATTTTTTGTTGTTGATGCCATTTTGTCACCACCTTTTTTTTTTAGAAGAGTGACTACATGACATAGAGGCATGATGTGTTGCTGCATTAATAACATAGTGAGAATGGTCCCTGAGCTTATTCTCTTCATATTCTATAGGGTTTTTATGGAAAACTTTTACTGATGTTATACTCAAGTATTCCAAATTGTTTTAATGTACATTTTTCGTTTTGTCAGCAAGAACTTCAGATTTATCTCACCTCAACCCATCTTTAGTAAGACTGAAAACCTTTTTGTTAAAATATGACATTCTCTTGAATTTCTAGAACGAGCTCTTTCATTAAACAGTAATACAAGGCTCAATATATGGATGTACTTCTGTCAATTCACAGATGCTGTATCTAATATAATGTTTATAGTAAAAAAAAACCTATGGAAAAACATTTTAGTAGTTAAGTGTTCAATTAATATATGTTGTAAGGTCAAAAAGCATGTTGCTTTTTCTTCTATACATCAAGGACTATTCATTTTTGCAAAGTAAAACTTTTTCAAAAGTTACATAAAAAGGATTGCTAATATAGGTTATGAGTTTAAATAGCTGATGAAAATTATTTAAACAACAATTGGTGTTAATATTTCAATAAATGTATAGTAATTCAAGACTGAATAAGAAAATTTGATCTATTTGTTATGCTTTGGTAATTTTATCAAGATCACTTTATCCATGACATCCATCAAATTGTGTTCTTTGATTTATGTTAAACAAACAAAACAAACAAACAAACTAATAAAACAATAATGAAAACTTTGACAAAACTTTAAAATCTAGCAAAAGGAGATAAAAATGGCAATATATTTGGAAACTCTTATGAGTTGCATTTGAGAAAACTGGGGATATAATTTAATATGTGAAAACTTTGAGAATTTGATATCTGACTTCAGGTATTTAAAGTGCTTTTATTTGGAAGAAGGCCTAGACATTCCAGACCAGTAGGCCAAAACTTGTGGTAAATGTTTTGCTCTTTCAACTCTTCTTAGCGCACTGCCTCTAGAGTTTCCGAGCTTTGGTACCACACAGATCCCAGTGGACACCATGACTTGATGAGAGAGAGCAGAAAGTCCAGGGAAAACAAAGTATCTAGATTTTTCCATGACAAGGAACCAAAGTAGAGAGAACTATAAGCAAAGAGAATGCTGACAATTTACAGAGTCTATCCTTCAAGTAGTCAGTAAAGTATTGATTACTGAATATGTGTGAAGAAAGGACCTAAGTCCAGGAAAAGAACTAACTGAAAGAATCAAAAGGAATACTGCCTAGGATTGTACAATGCCAAGAATAGAAGCAGCTGAACTGGAAAAACACACAATTTGTGGAAAACCCAGAAATACCTTGCCTCCATAGTGGAAGAGACTTACCTTAAACTGAACACTGCTTCCAATTTGTCAAACAAAAAAAATAAAAACAAGAATAAAAAGTATCAGACTGTATCCAAGTAACTTAAGCACATGTAAAGCACCCAATTAAAGATTACCATGCATACAAACAAGCAGTAGAAACACAGCACAGATGGAGAAGAATAATCAATATCTTAATCAATAATTTAAGAATTGATAAAGAACTGAAACAGATGCTAGAATTAGCAAACAAGGACATAAAGACAAGTATATTAACAGCATTCCATATACTCAAAAAGTTAAACAAATAAATAAAAGCTGTAAAAAAATTCAAATTGAGCTCCTAAGAATGAAAATTACAATGTCTAAAATAAAAAAAGAATTGAGGGATTAATGACAAATTAGACATCAAAGAAGAAAAGATTAGTAGACTCGAAAATATAACAACAGAAATATACAAAATGTAGCATAGTCAGAAAAAAATAATTAAAAGAAAATGAAAAGACTGTGAGTAAATGGTGAGAAAACTTCAGCAGTCTCACTGACACACAGAGACCGTGGAAGTAGAAGATGATGCAAAAATAAATAAATCAATCCTGAAATGTACCCAAATTGTTAGAAACTATAAAACCATAGATCAAGAAGCTCAATGAAGGTTCAGGAAAAGGGAGAGAAACTACCCAAGGCACTCTATACTCTAACTGTAATAAAGAGATAACATTAAAAGCAGCAAGATGAGAGGAAAGTGGAGGAATCTTATCACAAACTAGTAAAACCTGCCGATGGAAATTTACCACAGAGAGAGAAGACGTGAATACGTCACTCAGCAAAAGCAGACTAAAAGTTATTTCCCTGTGAAAAGGAACATTTGCCACTAAAATATATTTTTGGCTACAGAGAAAGTACCAATAAATTTAAAAGAATTCAAGTCATATAGTTTCTCTGATAAAAAAGAGGATTAAGTTAGAAATAAATAACAGAGGAGACCCGGAGAGGTGGTGGCAAAGTCAGGCAGACTGCACATGTTCCTGTGTGTGTGAGTGAATGTATGGACAAATTTGTGTGCATGTCTGTGTGGAAGTGGGTATGTGACTGGCTGATTGAGTGGGGATTTGGGAGCAAGTGGCCAGGGCTCTCACAGTGAAGCTGCTGGTGCCGCAGCTACTTGGACCCTAGCACTTCCTTCACAGAGTGTAGAAGCTAAGCACCATTTTCTAAAACCAACAAAGTTTTTCCTAGGAAGAAGCCAGTGGAGTGACTGCTGTTCCCACCACCACAGTGCCAGGCCAGACACTGGCAGCAAAGGCTGAGGAGGGAGTACAGCGGGGAAGCCAGAGGCAGCAAACTAAAGAAGCAATGGGAAGAGAACACCCCAAACCTGGACTCACTGCCACCATCTCTAGCACTAGACGAGGCTGCAAGGCTCTGCCACCAGGACCTGAGATCCACAGACTGTGGTACTTGCTGGGGAAGGAACAATCTCTTCCAACCCCATTTGTGGTAGGAACAGCAGCCTGTAGAGAAACTGAGCAGCCACTGTAAAGCCTGGACAAAAGAGAACTTCAGGGCAGCCTCTGCAGAACAGCAGACCTTCGTCTTAAGACTGGGAGTGACTGCTGCATTGCTTTGGGGCTGCTTTTTATTAAATCAGAGAGCACTGCCCCCAGTGCACAAGCCCTGGTGGGTAATGGCAGAGGCAGAGCTCTAGATGATCCACTACATAATGATAAAAGTTTCAATCCATCAACAAGAAATATCTGTCATAAACATATATGAATCCAACACAGGAGCATAAGCATATATGAATCCAACACAGGAGCATCAGCTTTTATCACGCAGCTATCAAGCAAACTAAAAAAAAATATAGACTCTAACACTATCATAGCTGGAGACTTAAATACCCTACTAAAAAGCTTAGATAGCTCATTGAGGCAAAAAAAAAAAAAAAAAAAAAAAATCACCCAAGAGCTCTTTAACCTCAATTCGATGCTTGACAAAATGGACTTAATGGATACCTACAGAATATTCCACCAAAACCCATGAAATACACATTCTACTCATCACCACATGGAATATACCCCAAGAACAAGCACATCCTCAGTCATAAATCAAGTGTAAACAGAGTTCATAAGATCGCAATCCTGCCATGCACCTTCTCAGACCACAGTGGAATAAAAATAAATATCAACAACAGGAAAATTTTCCTAAAAGTCACAGAGACATGGACGCTAAATAGCATGATACTGAACAACTCCTGAGTCAACACAGAAATCAAAACAGAAATTAAAATATTTCTGGAAACAAATGAAAATGAAGAAGCGTCTTACCAAAACCTCTGGGATGCCATGAAAACAGTACTGAGAGGGGAATTCATTCTTTATGATCACACATCAAGAAAACGGAAAAATCACAAGTTGACAGCCTAACGAATCACCTATGGAAGCTGGAAAGGCAAGACCACAAAAATCCTAACTTTAGCAGAAGAATCATGTTCATCAAAGTAAAATCAAAGAAGACAAAATTATCATTTAAAAAAACCAATGAAACAAAAGGCGATTTTTTGAAAGGATAAACAAGATTGATGGACCCCTAGCCAAAATAACCAAGAAAAAGAGAGAAAAAGGCCAAATAAACAAAATAAAAATGTAAACAATCAAGTCACAAGTGACCTCAAAGAAATACAAAAGATTATTAGAGACTATGATGCATATCTGCATGGAAATACTCAATAACCTAAGATAAAATAGAGGACTTTCTGATATCACACAAGCAAGGTTGAAACAAGAAGAAATTGAGACACGAAATAGCCCAAAACCCCAGAAAATTGACTCCATTATAAGAAAACTACTTCCAAAAAAGAAAAAAATAAATAAATAAAAAGAAAGAAAGCCCTGGAACAGATGGTTTTCCAGTGGAATTCTACAAAACATGCAAACAAGAGCTGATATTGATCCTATTGAAAGTACTCCAGGCAATCAAGAAAGACAGAACCCTCCTGAAATCATTTCATGAAGCTAGCATCACACTAATAACCAATCTGGGTAAAGACCCAAAAACAAAGAGAGCTACAGGTCAATATCCCTGATGAACATAGGTAAAAAAATTCTAAACAAGATTCTAGCAAATTGGACCCAACAACACATCCCAAAAATGACCCACCATGACCAAGTAGGCTTTATCCCCAGGATGCAGGGCTAGTTCAACATCTGTAAGAACCTAAATGTAATTAAATACATCAAGAGATGTAAAAACAAGAACCATGTGATTATATCATTAGATGCAGAAAAACCTTTCGATAAAATCCAGCATCCTTTCTTGATGAAAACTCTTGAACACCTAGGAATAGAGGGAAAATACCTCAAAATAGTAAGAGCCATCTATGTTAAACCCACAGTCAACATACTGCTAAATGGACAGAAATTGGAAACATTTTCCCTGAAAACTGGAATAAGACAATGCTGCCCACTCTCATCCCTCCTGTTCAACGTAGTGTTAGAAGTCCTTGCTAAAGCAATCAGACAAGAGACAGAAATTAGGAAATTAGGGGTATCCAACTAGGAAAAGAGGAAGTTAACTTATCCTTCTTTGCTGACCATATGATCCTATACCTTAAAAATCCAAGAGAATCTGTCAAGAACCTGCTTGCACTGATAAAGAACTTTGGCAAGATCTTTGGGTACAAAATAAGCATGAAAAAGACAGGTGCATTCTTATACACCAATAACAAACAGGCAGGGAGTCAAATAAAAGTACAGCCCCATTCACAATAGCTACAGAAAAATGAAATACCTCAGCATCTTCCTGTCCAGAGAAGCAAAGACCTTTACAACAAAAACTACAAAACACTGCTCAAAGAAATCAAAGATGACACAAGTAAATGGAAAAAATATTCCATGCTCACTAATTGGAAGGATCAATATTGTTAAGATGTCCATCCTACCTAAGGCAATCTTCAGATTCAATGCAATACTCGTTAAATTACCAACATCATTCTTCTCATACCTGGAAACAACAATACAGAAATTCATAGAGAAGCATAAAGGATCATGAATAGCTAAAACAATCCTCTACAAAAGAAATAAAGTGGAAGATATCACACTTTCAGATATTAAACTTTATTATAAGACTACAATAATCAAAACAGTCGGGTATTGGTACAAGAACAGACATATAGACCAATGGAACAGGACAGAGATTATGGAAGAAAAACTTCAATTTTTCAACCAACTCTTCTTCAACAAAGTCTCCACTAACAACCACCGGGGAGAGGAGAACCTACTTAGTAAATGGTGCCAAGAAAACTGACTGATCACATGCAGAACATTGAAACAGTACCCCTAACTATCACGATACAGAAAATCAACTCTAAATGGATCAAAGACCTAAATGAAAAACCTCAACCTATAAGAATCTTTGAAAAAGCAGGAGACACCCTTACAGAAATCAGAATAGGCAACCAACTCCTGATAAAACCTCAAATGCTTATGCCATAAGAGATAATATAGACAAGTGGGACCTCATCAAACTGAAAAGTTTCTGCAAAGCCAAAGAAACCATCAAGAGAGTGGGGAGACAGCCCACAGAATGGAAAAATATATTTGCCAACTGTGTATCTGACACAGCCTTAAAATCCAGGATCTATAAGGAATTCAAATGTGCTGTAAGGAAAACAAAAATGAACATCCCTTTTAAAAATTAAGCCAAGATATGAATAAGCACTTCTCAAAAGAAGACATAGGAGAAGCCAACAGATTCATGAAAAAATGTTCAACCTCATTAATCATCAAAAAATTGCAAATTAAATACACACTGAGATATCACCTAACTGTAGTCAAGATGGCCATCATCAATAACTCAAAAAACAACAGATGCTGGAGAGGATGTAGGGAAAAGGAAATGCTTCTACACTGTTGGTAGCAGTGTAAATGAGCACCTCTTGGGAAAACAGTATGGTGATTCCTACAAAATCTAAAAATTGACATTCCACACAACCCTGCAATCCCTCTTCTGGGAATATACCTAGAGGATCTCAAATAATTCTATAAAAAAGACATCTGCACACTCATGTTTATTGCACCACTATTCACAATAGCAAAAACATGAAACCAACTGTGCTGCCAGTGGGACTGGATTTAAAAAATGTGGTTCATGTACATGATGGAATATTATGCAGCCATAAACAAGAACAAGATTATGTACATTGCAGCAACTTGGATGGTTTTGGAGCCTATCATACTCAGTGATCTATCTCAGAAGCAAGGAACTGAATATCAAATGTTCTCACTCATAAGCAGATCCTCCAGATTCATAATAGTACTATAAAAAAGGGATTGACAGTATCAGGAAACTTCCAGGGAATGAGGCTAGGGCACATAATATCAATGTGGGTACCTGATCTCAAACCAGGCAAAGTGGCAACCAAAGGGAGGCACAAACTTTACTTGTACAATGACCACTTGTAAACCTAATTCTGAATTGTACTCCATATCTTTAAGATAAAAGAGAAATAAATAACAGAAAGATACTTCAAAAATTATCAGATATTTATTTAAAAACTAAATAACACATTTTCAAAGAAAAAATTGGAAAATACTTTGAATTGAATAAAAATAGAAATAAGCACATAACATTTGTGTGATTTAGCTAATGCAGCGCTTAAGGGAAATTCATACCAGTAAATCCCTGTTTAAATTTTTAAAAAAATCTCAAGTTGATTACCTCAGCCTTAAGAAATCAGAAAAAAAGTAGCAAATAAAATCCAAAGTAAGTGAAGACAAAACAAACAAACAAACAAAGACTAAAACAGGAAGAAGGATAGACATGTGGACAGAAAGAGGAAAAAAATAGAGAAAATCAATAAAACCAACAACTAAGTATGTAAGAAGACCAACAGAGTTGATAAACTACTAGCCAGACTAATTAGGAAAATAGGAAAAGAAAGACACAGAAAAAGCCTTATGGGACATGAGGTTACAGATCATTACAGATTCTGTGGTTGTTAAAAGCTAAATATGATAATATTGTGAATAATTTTATACTAGTAAATTCCATAACTTAGTTTTAATGCACAATTTTCTTGAAAATCATAAGATACTAATCTTGGCTCAAGAAGAAATTAACACAAATAACCTTTTATTGATTTAAAAGTAAATTTGTTGTTAAAGTTTTCTGCAAAGGGAAACTCCAGTGCCAGAAAGGTTCCATGGAACATTCTTCTAAATATGGAAGAAATAATACCAACCCTGAACATGCTTTCTCAGAAAGTTGCAGAAAGAATTCTTTTTTGTTGTTTTGAGTTGGAGTCTCATTCTGTCGCCCAGACTGGAGTGCAGTGGCCACTCCTGGCCACCGCAGCCTCGACCTGCTGGGCTCCGGCATTCCTTCCACCTCAGCCTTCCGAGTAGCCGGAATTACAGGCATGCGCTACCATGCCCGGCTGATTTTTTGATTTATTGTAGAGATGAGGTCTCGCTGCCCAGGCGGGTCTCAAACCCGTGGCCTCAGGCAATCCACTCACCTCAGCCTCCCAAAGGGGCGGGATTACAGGCTGAGCCACCGAGCCCGGCTTGCAGAAGGAATTCTTAAATCATTCTATGAGGTCAGCATTATTTTGATACCAAAATCAGAAGATTTCATTATCATAAAAAAATTATAGGACAATATCTATCATGAATATATATGCAAAAAAGTTTCAGCTAAATATCAGCAAATTAAGCATAACAATAAATACATGAGAACAAGCCAGATTTATTCCAGGAATGCATGTTTAAATATTCCAAAATCCATTAATATAATTTGCCAAATAATAGATTAAAAAATAAAAGACTTAGAATAATCTCCATAGACACAGAAAAAAATCATTTTTAAAAGCCTAATATCTATTCATGATAAAAAGTTTTCAGCAGAAAAGGAATAAAAGAGAACTTTCTTATCTTGATAAAGGCCATTTGTAAAAACAAAACAAAAACAAAAACAAAAAAACCTAACATTAGCATTACCAACTAACTTACTGGTGAAAAAAATGAATGCTTTTCTCCTAAGATACAAAAAAACCAACGATTTCTGCTCTCACAACTACCATTTAACATTGCATTGGTAGCTCCAGTCAGTGCAATAATCAAGAAAAAATAATGAAAGACATTTCGAGTAGAAAGAAATAAGACTATTTGCAAATGACATGATCTCCTATGTACAAAGACAATGTCATCTAAAAAGAGCAATTAGAATTAAAGTGAGTGTAGCAAGGATGTAAAATACGAGTTAAGTATACAAAAATAATTTTTCTATACCCTAGCAGTGAATAATAAGAAATGAAAATTTTAAAAAAGATAAAAACATGTAGTAATATCAAAAACAAGGAATATTTAGATAAAAATCTGATCAGAGGTTTGCAAAACCTGCAAGAATCACAAACCATTTCTGAGAAAATTTAGTAAGAGCATAATAAATGGAGAATATAATGTTTTGGGATCCCTAAACTCAACATTGCTAATATGTTAGTTTTCTACAAATGTATGTAAAATTCAACATAATATCGATAAAACTCCCAGTATGCACTTTTCATTGAAACTGTTAAATTGACTCTAAAATTCATGTGGCAATAAAAAAAATTTTTAAAAACAATTCCATAAACTTGGAGAACTTCCACTATTTACTTTAAATCTTTTTATAAAAAGCACAATAGAGAAGTCCATATGCTACTGTATAAAGATGGATAAACAATTCAGTGGAACAGAATAGAAAATCTAGAAATAGCTCCACACATTTACAGCCAATTAATTTTTGTGCCAAAGCAATTCACTGGCAGATATATAGTATGTTTAACAAATAGTGCAGGAGCAATTAGTTATACAAAAATTTAACTCAAAATGAAGCATAAATCTTAATGAAAAACCCCAAATTATAAAAGCTGTAGAAGAAAATATGGGAGAAAATCACTGTGTCCTTGAGTCAGGAAGATTTTCTTCGATATAACACTAAACTAAAAATCTATAAAAATATCAATAAATTTGACAGTCCTAAGATTAAGAATTTCTGGTCTCTGAAACAGATCATCTTAATAAAATGAAAAGACATGTCCCAGATTGGCAGAAAATAATTTCTAATAATTTATCTGTTAAAGTTTTTGTATTCTAGGTATATAAACTGTTCTCAAAACTCAAAAAATATCCAACCCAATAAAAAATGGGCAAAAAGTTAGAAGGAAATTTCATCAGAGAAGATACATAGAATGGGAAGTTGGAAGCATGAAAAGTTCCTTAATATCATTTTTAATTAGAAAAATGCAAAATGCCAAACCTCAATGAGATATAATAATACTCATATTAGAATGCCTACACATTTGTTTTTAATTAATCATGACAAATGCTAGTATAGGTGCAGCTGAAACTTATACACTGTCGGCGGGACCATAAAATGGAGCAACTGTTTTGTAAAATGGCTCGACAATTTCCAAAAAATTGAAACATGCACTTATGATATGGTTTGTTTTACACCTACCTAATTATGGAAAAGAAATAGGAAATCATAGGTCTATAACAAAGACCAAACAGCAACAACATATATAGAATATATGAATTAATATATATAGACAGATAAATCAGTGCTTCCTGAGGGAGGTGGGATAGGAAGAGACAGGAATGAAAGACATAACAGGAGAACAAGAAGACTCTGGACAGTATGGATATTTTCAATATACTGATTCTATTAATGGTTTCACAAGTCCATATGCACATCACATCTTATCATATTGCCTATTTTCTATATGTGCAGTTATTTTTAGTTCAATTATACCTCAATAAATCTATTAAAAAGGAGTTCACAGTATTTACTTCCAATTTGTTATTCTCAACCTCAAACTTATAATTAACAGAAATATTTAGAATTATATGAAAGCATAATTAATAAAACAGAATGAGTTTGTTCTAATTAAAGTTCCCATACTTTCAACTAACTCCAATTTTTAAAAAAAGTACGTGTATGTATATGTATATACAAGTAAAGATAAAAAATATACACATATTTTCATATACATACACACATATTATTCAGGTGTAATTTTTATAAAAGGAACTAAGATTTTAACATATATTTTTATTTTGCTGAGAATCCTATAAATATAAATCTTGGCAAACAGAAGTGTTCCATTTTTCTTTTTAACACTCTGGTTTCCTCTCAAATATTTTGTTGTCTTTATTCACTGAAAGCCATTCTGAAAGTAAAAAATAGTTCCTTCTAACGAATTCTTCTGTTAACTTTGTGCTTCTTAAATCTGCATGCATCTGGGTCACACTAACGTGTTTGGTGGGTTTGAATGTTCCCTTAAACACCTCAGTCACAAAGCAGATTCGTTTTTATGATTGAAATACTGCCCATGTTAAGAATCTTTTCATTCTTCCTGAAACTAGAGCACCAAGGAAAAGAGAATTTAATTTTTTATATGTTTTATTTTAATTGAATCAGCTGCAAGAATGAAATACTTTTCCATTTTAGATGGAGAGATAATTGCTTCCTTGGTTCCAAGTCATTGCTTGGTAACCAAATAGCTCCTCTTGACCTAGATTTATTATATTTTCACTATCATGTGGAAAAATTTTGCAGTCAGTGTTGTCTGAGACATTGGCTGGTAAATTCATTCATTGCCTGACACTTTCTTCATTAGGCACTGAGAAAATTAAACTGATTCTATCAGTCTTTTTTCTAATACACTTGTAATACTTTACATGCTACAGACTGAAAGAGAGGGAATTTAACTGTGATTTCTAAGAACTAACTAAGGGTAACAAAATGTTTTGCGCTCCCCTTAGCGTGGATGTGGTGGAATGGTGGAGAATATTTTGTAATCTCCTTATCACCTACAAGCCAGATTAAGTCTCCAGATGTGCCCCTAGAGTTGTTCCTAGAACAGTGTGTGAGACCCTTTAAAAACAAATATAAAAGAGCCAAATATTTCCTAGAGTTTTCATCTGCTCTGGGTTCCATGAGCTGTTACTCTGAGAATGTCCTTTAATTTATGCCATTGGCTCAGACTTTCCATGACAGGGAGTACAGTGGAAAGAACACATGCTTTGAAGCTGGAAATACCACTCTACACATCACTTTGTCACTTCTTGTTTGATCATGGGTAAGGTCTTTAATTTATCTGAGTATCAAATGCTCTTCTGTGATACATAAGTATTAATTATTTTAGTTAGAGAAAGGTTAGACTTGGTCTGCCATCACAAAGACAAGTAGAAACACGACGATTTAAATAAGTAAGAAGTTTATCCTCTCCTGAAAACAGCCCAGAATGGAGCAGTCTAGGCAAGACAAGGTGGCTTTGTAATCCTTAAAGCACGGCTTCTATCTCTGGGGTCAAGTCTGGTGATAAACATTTCCAGCCAATGGAAAGCGAAAGGGGGAAAACGAGGGTAAGTTGTTTCCACACTGAGGATGCCATACAGGATGTATGGCGTTTGTTAGGGCTTGGTCACCAGGACGACAGGACTGCAAAGGAGTCTGAGATAGTACCTCCTGGGAAGTCATGTACCAGCTACAACATGGAGATATCTTTTTCTAAATGAAGAGAGTAGAAGTGTTCCCTTTTCCTCACATCCTCTCCAGCATCCGTTGTTTTTTGGGTTGCTGTTGATGGCCATCCTGACTGGAGTTAGATGGTATCTTAGCATGGATTTAATTAGTATTTTTTTGATGATTAGTGAGGCTGAGTATTTTTCATGTATCTGTTGGCTGCTTATATGTCTTCTTTTGAGAAGTGTTTATTGATATCTTTTGCCCACTTTTAATAGGGATGTTTGATTTTTTTTTTTTTTTTTTTTTGACACATTTGAGTTCCTTGTAGATCTTAGGTGTTAGGCCATTATCAGATATACGGTTGGCAATTTTTTCCCAACTTTTTGGGCTGTCTCTCCACTCTCTTGATGTTTTCTTTTGTTTTGCAGAAGCTTGTCAATTTGCTGAGGTCCCATTTGTCTATCTTATCCCTTATGGCATGGGCATTTGGAGTATTCATCAGGAATTGGTAACCAGTTCCAATTTTCAAAAGGGTGTCTTCTGCATTTTCTAAGATTCTTATAGTTTGAGGTTTTACATTTAGGTCTTTGATACACTTAGAGTTGATTTTTGTGGAAGGTGATAGGTAGGGGTCTAGATTGTATACTAGTACAACCTCTGTGGAAAACAGTGTGGACATTCCAAAGATATCTAAAAATGGACCTTCCATACAACCCAGCAATCTCCCTTCTGGGAATATACCCAGAGGAACTCAAATCACTCTATGAGAAAGATACCTTCACATGCATGTTTATTGCAGCATTATAAACAAAAGCAAAAACATGGAAACAACAGTGCTGTCCATCAAAAGTGAATTGGATAAAATAAAATGTGGTACTTACAAAAGATAGAATATTATGCAGCCATAAAGAAAGACAAAATTATGAACTTTGCAGTAACTTGGATAGTTTTAGAGTCAAAAATGAGTGCCACATGTTCACACTCTTAAGCAGACACTAAACAATTATCACAATACTATAAGAAAGGGATTGGCAGTAATGAGAAACTGCCAGGGGAGTGGGGGACACACTTCAGCAATAAGGGTACCTGATCTCAAACCAGGTGAAATGTGGACCATAGTGAGTTCCAAACTTTACCTGTATAATGACCATTTGTATATCTAACCCTGAAGTGTGCTCCACATCTTTAAATAAAAAATTAAAAAAGAAATAATTTTAATAAAAGAAAGAAGTAGAGGATGTATATTGGGGAACAATGAACAGACTCAGACATTAAAAGATGCAATTACTGCAGGATTTAAAGGAGGCAATATAAATATCAGATTGCTTACAAGGCACATTTAGTCAGTATATGCCCAGATAGTCTTATTAAAAACAATTGTTTATTTTTCTTTTTTAAAAACTTTTATTTTTTTATTTTAAAGATGTGGGGTACAATTCAGGGTTAGGTATCCAAATGCTCATTATGCAGATATCCTTGTTGATGAGGCATGCCCTCCCTTCCCCAGGCAGATTCCCACTACTGCCAAACCTGCATCTCTACCCCTCTCCGGACAGTTTCCCGCTACTGCCAAACCTTTTTTTGTAGTATTACAATAATTGTTCGAGGTCTGCTTATGAGTGAGAACATGTGATATTCAGTTCTTTGTTTCTGTGAAAGAGCACTCAGTATTATAGACTCTAAGTCCATCCAGGTTGCTGTGAAGTTCATGATTTTGTTCTTTATGGCTGCATAATATTCCATTGTATATATGTACCACATTTTAAAAAAATCCAGTCCTCTTTTTATGGGTAGCACTTTTGGCTCGATGTTCTTGCTACTGTGAACAATGCTGCCATAAACATATGTGTGCAGGTATCTTTTTTATAGAGGAATTTGAGTTCTTCCAGGTTTATTCCCAGTAGGGGGATTGTGGGATTGTATGGAAGGTCGATTTTTAGATCTTTTAGGAATAGCCACACTGTTTTCCACAGAGGCTGTACTAGTTTACACTCCCACCAACAGTGCAGAAGTATTTCCTTTTTGCAGCATCCTCACCAGCATCTGTTGTTTTTGAGTTACTGATGATGGCCATCCTGACTGGAGTTAGGTGGTATCTCAGTGTAGTTTTAATTTCATTTCTTGGATGACTAGTGAGGCTGAACATTTTTTTTCACGTATCTGTTGGCTGCTCATATGTCTTCTTTTGAGAGGTGTCTATTCATATCTTTTGCCTACTTTGTAATGGGGCTGTTTGTTTTTTTTCCTTTTGGTACATTTGAGTTCCTTGTAAATCCTAGATGTTAGGCCTCTGTCAGATGTACAGTTGGCAAATATTTTTTCCCAGTCTATGGCTGTCTCCCCGCTTTCTTGATGGTTTCTTTGGCTTTGCAGAAACTTGTCAATCTGATGAGGTCCCACTTGTGTAACTTTTCTCTTATGGCATGGGCACTTGGGGTTTTGATCAGGAATTGGTTTCCAGTTCCAATTTCAATAAGGTTGTCTCCTGCATTTTCTAAGGTTCTTATAGTTGAGGTTTCATATTTAGGTCTTTGACCCATTTAGAGTTGATTTTTTGTGTGGGGGGGGATAGGTAGGAGTCTTGTTTTAATCTTCTGCATGTGGTCAACCAGTTTTCCCAGCACCATTTGCTGAATAGGTTCTCCTCTCCCCTGTGGTTGATTGTGGAGGCTTTGTCGAAAAGTTGGTTGAGAAATTGAGGTTTTGCTTCTGGAATCTCACTCCTGTTGCATTGGTCTATGTGCCTGTTCTTGTACCAATACCAGACTGTTTTGATTATTGTAGCTTTATAATAATGTTTAAAGTCTGGGAGTGTGATACCTCCCACTTTTTTTTTTTTTCTGCTGAAGATTGTTTTGGCTATTTGTGGTCGTTTATGTTTCCGTATGAATTCCTGTACTGTTGTTTCCAAGTCTGAGAAGAATGCTGCTGGTAATTTAATGGGTATTGTGTAAAATGATTATTTAATGCTAATTATGTAATGGCTTCTTATAAATGAAAGCTCTTAAAAACAGAAGCAATAAAGAATACCTCAGTTTCTTCATGACATTTACAAACACTATAGCCATGTTTGTTCATATCTGCTAAAACAGATGCCCGAATGTACGCTCTGAAAAATATTAGCTTTCACACTTAACAAACACTGAGGTACAACTTGAAAACACACACACACACACAAACTAGGGGATACTTTATTGAAAGCATTAAAGCATATTTTCCCAAAAATAGAGTTTCAGGCAGAATTTCTATTAAAACCACAGGTTTTAGAATCTGAAAAACCTTGTTTGGGATTCTGGCTTTACCATTTCTATTAGCATTGCAGTCTTAGGAAAAATGTCTTTTTTTCTTTTAAAGATGAGTTTAATTTTTTAAAAATGGACCAATATGATATATACTCCTACACCCACCACTAATACTAGTGGCAGCTTTCTTATGCTGTTTAAATTTGATCTTACCAATTTTCTTGAATAGATGTAAAAAAAAGATGGTCAACAAAATTGAAATTACTTTTATACTCCTTCTGGCCACAAGTTAACTGCTAATGCAATTTGCATGTATACTATTTGTGTGTTTTTGTACTTATACTATACATATAGCCATGTATCTTGTGTTATTTTTATGTATACAGATAGATACTAATGCACATATATATACACCTTCTGTGACTATGTTTTTCTACCAATATTATGTTGTATTTGAGATTTCTCAATGTGTTGCACAGACGTCTAGCTCATTAATTTTAATCTAGAAAAAGACTCTGTTATATTACATTTATTTTTCTCATTTCAATAGATAGTTAGGTTGTTTTCAATGTTTTATTGTCAAGGTTTTTTAAAATCTTGCACATATGCACTTGCTCACATCCATATACACAAGAATTTCAATGGGTCATATGCTGTAAGTGGAATTGTTTTGCTGTAGAATGTAGATATTTGAGTTTTACTAAACAATGGCAGATTGCTTTCCAACTAACACTTCTAAGAGCTGTAGATGAGAGTTCCAGCTATTCTATATCTTTTCTATACTTCATATGATCATACTTCTGATTTTACAAATTTGAAAGATGGGAAATAGTACTTTATTATTCTCTTAATGCATATTTTTGACTACTAATAATGTATTCTTTTTCTATCTTTATATGCCATCTTTTCTTGTCTTCTGTGAGTTGCCTATTTCCCTCTGTACATTTTATTTCATTTTATTTATTTATTTTTGAGTTGGAGTCTCATTCTGTCACCCAGAGCGCAAGGGCACGCTCAAAGCCACCACAGTCTCAAGCTGCTGGGTTCAGGCTATCCTTCCTCTTCAGCCTTCCAAGTAGCTGGAATTACAGGCGTGTGCCACCACACTTGGCTAATTTTTTTGGATTTATTGTAGAGAGGAGGTCTCCTCATGTTTCCCAGACTGGTCTCAAAACTGTGGACTCGGACAATCCTCTCGTCCCCACCTCCCAAAGTGCTGGGATGGTAGACATGAGTCACCGCTTCCGCCTCCTCTGTACATTTAAAAAATTGTTTTTCATGGTGATGTATAGTTATCATAGCTAATCAATGATCTAAGTTTATTGGTTATTACAAATACTGCAAATACATTTTCTCTGTCTCTTGTATTTTTAATTTCCTTATGATATTTTGTCACATGGAGACTTTATTTTTTATTTGACTTTGACGAAACATGTTTTTTTCTTACTAATGCATAGGTACTTTTTGAAAAGAAATTTTCCTACTTTGAGGTTGTAAAACAGTCTTCTATAGGTATTTTTAAGTGTTCGAAATTTTATTTTTAGTCATTTAGCTCTCTAATTCATCTAGAATTTATATGTTGTGCATGAGGTATAAAAAAGCAGTCTAAATTTTATTTCCCATATGGACAGCTATTAAAACTCCACTTATTGACCGCATAATCTTTTCCCAATTTCCTCTTCTTTTAACTTGTCTTTTATACTTTCTGGGTTTTTTTCCCCCTATATGCATATACAGTTTCATGAATAATTATTAAGTGAACTCTCAGGTAAACACCATTCACGTAAAATCCATTCCCACATTTTTCTTATTTTCTATTCCCTCCCCCTTTCAAGTCCATTCTGTCCCTGCACCCTCCTCATCTATACCCTGTCCCCTTAGTTGCCTTTTCTTCTCCTTATTTCTTCCATCTTGCTTCTCTTCTTCTGCCTCCTACTCCTTCTCTTCTTTTTTATAATAATTATAATTACTAAATTAGTACATGTATCAAGTTTCAAAAAAATTCAAAATGCAGATATATCTGACTGAAATAATAAGCCAATTAATAGCTCTTTCCTCCAAAAATCCCACAGAGACATCCACTGTTGACTTAGCTTTTATTCAATAGATGTTTGTTAGGCACTTACTATGTTGAAGATACTGGGAATTCAAAGGCGAACAAGACAGAGATGTCCAGCTTAGCAATGATTTATATGTAACTGTATCCAAGGATTAAAATATCTTGATTATGAAAGGCACAGTTTTCAGAGTCAGTAAACTTGACAGCTCCAGGGCACTAAAAAATTATAGATAGATAGATAGCTATTGTATAAACATACATAATTATGTAAAGGTATAATAAAATCTGTATATATGTATAAATGTGTAATAAATATACAAGTACATAAATGTAGATAAATATATACATATATAAATATATATATAATTCAATAATCTGGGATAGAATTAAACATAAATGTCAAAACAAATGAGACTGATATGCTCTTGCCCATTTCCTAATTAAAAAATTATTCTTAATAATTTAAAAATTATTCTGAATTCAAGAACACTTACACTAAATATGAATCCCATTACTCTCTCATTCAGAGACAACACTGCATTGAATGTTAGAACTCATAAAACAATACCTCAAAAATATGGAGCTTTGACATAATAAACTAAAAAGGCAGCTTCAGGTTCTCTCTGACCATACAAACCCCCAAGTCTCTCAATTCTCAGTCTCTCTAAAAGCACAGGGTGAGGCAGTTCTCTGATGTTCCCTTATCTTTTGAGAAACCAGACCTTAAAAGAGAAATACAATTGCCTTTGACACTTTCTCTAGAATGTCATTAACCAAAATAAATTAAAACTCATTTCAAAGAGGATACTGAAAATTAAACACCACATCTAGAGGTCAGAGAGTTTTGTCCCAAACTTTTATCTCTTCTCAGGTCCCATTTTATTCTCCAAAAGAATAATTTATAAACCATCATCTAGTCTACAGGTCCATTCATTTACAACCCCCTCCCCAATGAAGAGGGCTTATAAGTATGACTTCCATGCACATGTGTGTAGGTAATAAATTTGTTGAAAACCAGCTCCTAAAAACTAGGCCTCCTTGTGCCAAACAATAAGCCAAATTTTGAATGCAAAGAAATAATTTTTGATTGTCACTTCTGTAAACACATGAATTATAAAACTGCCTTATCACTGATAGGGAGAAAATTTTAGTGGTCTGAATAGAATATTAAACCAGCCATAACATTTCCTTAAACCAAAACCTAAACCAGAGCAAGGTAATAACCCCCATCAACCATGTAAAGGCTGAGAGAGTTGATGAAGCTGCAGAAGAAAAGTTTGAAGCTAGAAGAGTGTCTTCATAACATTAAATGAAAAATGCAACAGCAACTGTGATGCAGAAGTGCCAGAATCCAGCTCCAGCGGGTCAGGGTTTCCTGAAAGAGGGACGGTATCAGCGCTTTGAAAAAACTTGGACACTGATTCTGCTGCAAGCAGGACAAATGCCGATTTATTGTCTTTTCCAACTCCTTTTAAACCCTACATGTTTTTTGTTTCTAAGGCAATCAGTTACAATTGAATGGACCGGACAGGCAATGTATCTTTGTTCATCCTGTTTTGATCTTAAAACATTATCATCCTAAACTATAAATTTTATAAACTTCTAACATTTTTTAATGATTACCATTTCTTAATGTCCATACAAAACTTACTTATTCCTATAACTATTACATTATAAATCACTACCAAGTTCTAAGCACTATAATTATCACATAGATTAGCAAGTCACACCTGTGACCTTCACACAGCAATTTGCAACTAGCTGGGGTAAAGCAACATTTTCAAGGTTTCTTAGCCATTAATTGGCCTGATTAGTTTTCCCTAATTTCACACCTGGTGTTTATAATCTGCGTTAATTATTTCCTGCCAGGGAGAATGAGCTTTAATGTTTGTAAAACAAAAGACCTCTCAGGCTCAAGTCACTTTAGTCACAATCCCTAAGAATTACAAGCCTCCTTAACAAAGGGAAGGTAATTTTTCATGAATTCCCCTCTTGCCTTTTTGGAAGGGATAGTGGAGGTGAGTGAGTGGGATTTTGCTTTCCATCCTCAGACTGTACAGAAATTTTTGACTGCACTAATAACAAAAGTAGAAGAAGCAAGAGTCTCAGCTGCCCAGGTTTGCTTTGTGTCCTGGGGTCTTCAGCCCCCTGGACTTTGTCAGCAGTCAGGCCTCCATGGCTGGCTCCTAACATAGAAGTTGTCACAGAATATCTAGTAAGGTAATTAATGAATATGATTACACTAAAAAACAGATTTTCAATGCAAAGAAGCAACCTTCTATTGGAAGGAGATGTCATCTAGAACTTTTATAGCTAGCGAGGAAAATTCAATGCCTGGCTTCAAAGTTTCAAAGAACAGGCTAACTCTCTAGCTACAGGCTAATGAAACTGGTGATTCTAAGTTGAAGTCAATGCTCATTTACCATTCCAAAATCCCAGGACCCTTAAGAATTATGCTAAAGTTAGTCTGTGTGTGCTCTAGAAATGAAACAACAAAGACTGAATGACAGCATATCTGTCTACAGCATGGTTTACTGAATATTCTAAGCCCACTATTGAGACTTGCTTTCTCAGAAAAAAAAGTATACTTTTCAAAATATACTTCATTGTTACTCTTCATTGGCAATACATTTGGACACCAAGAGCTCTGAAAAAAGGGAATCTATACAAGGAGATTAATGTTACTTGCCTGCTAACATTCATTCTGAAGCCCAGGGATCAAAGAGTAATTTTAACTTTCAAATCTCTTTATTTGAAAAATACAATTTGTAAGGTTAGAGCTGCCATAGATATCGATTGCTTTGATGGATATTGGCAACGTAAATTGAAAACTTTGTGGAAAGGATTCACCCTTCAGATGCTATTAAGAACTTTCGTGATTCATGGGAAGAGGTCAAAATATCAACATTAACAGAAGTTTGGAAGAAGTTGATTTCAATCCTCATAGATGACTTTTAGGGGTTCAAAATATCAGTGAAGTACCTGCAGATGTGGTAAAAATAGCAAGAGTATTAGTGGAACCTGTAGATCATTCTGAATTGCTACAGTCTCTTGATAAAGCTTTCATGGATGAGGAATTACTTCTTATGGATAAGTAAATAAAATGGTTTCTTGAGATGGAAGCTATTATGAAGATACTGTGAACATTGTTGAAATGACAATAAAAGATTTAGAATATTCAATAAACTTAGTTGATAAGCAATAGTAGGATATGAGAGGATTGACTCCATTTTTGAAAAAAGTTCTCAACATTACATGCTACAGAGCAATCTTTTGCGAAAGGCAGGATCAATCATTGTAGTAAATTTAATTGTTGTCCTATTTTTTAAAAATTGCTTCAACTATCCCAATATTCAGCAACCACCTCATTCAGTCAGCAGTCATCAGCATCAAGGGAAGACCTTCTGTCAGCAAAAAGATTATGACTCACAGTAGGCTCAGATGATTATTAGCATTTTTCATCAATAAATTATTTATAAATTTAGGTGTGTACATTGTTTTTTAGACATAAGAATATTGCACATTTAATATACTGTAGTATAATGTAAACATAACTTTTATATGCACTGGGAATCCAAAAAATTTGTGTGACTCACTTTATTGCAACATTCACTTTATTTCAGTGTTTTGGAACTAAACCAAACTTCAATGTCTCTGAGATATGCCTATACTGTGATTATGTATATGAAGTGCAATATTAACTTGTAGGAAAAAAGTATGATTCAGGTACAAAAATCTAACTGAGAAAATTAGAGAAGGTGACTGTGGAGCTATTGCTATAGACAGAATCATTGTGTTCTCCCAACATTTGAATGTTGAACGCTAACCCCCCAATGTGACAGTGTTTAAATATGGGACCTTTGGGTGGTTGAGCCCTCATGGATGACAGTAATGCATTTTTAAAACATACCTCAGAGAGTTGCCTTATCCCTCCAATCATGTGAGGACACAAGTGAAATGATGATCATCTATAAAACAGGAAATGAATCTTCACAAGACACTCAATCTGCCATTGCCGTGATTTTGGACTTCCCAGCCTCCATAACTGTGACAGATACGTTTCCATTGTTTATAAGCCATGAGCCTATGATATTCTTTGTGGAAACCTGAATAGACTAAGACATCTATTCTTTCAAAGATAATTTTCTCTTCATTGGAGGAAATGACATTTGGGTTGGTATCTTCACATAGAATAACATTGGGAGCAGAGGTATAGAGGTATAAATCAGGGTATATCAAGATATACTTAAGTTATGCCTAAATTATATCAAAAACTTCAATTTATTATTATTATTTTGTCAAAAATAAACAAGATGCAAAAGAAATTCTGCCACAACTCTATAAAGGATGGAACTGGTGTTGTGGTCAAAGCAGTTAATTTTGGAGTACCTTGAGTGCCCAGCAATGAAAATGTCTATTCTGAAACTTGAAAAGTTTAAACAAGATGAATTTTTCACACTAATGCTTGAAGCAATCACCATTTAGGAAAGAAATTATTGTAAAAGCGTGTATGAAGAGTGGTGAGGACCCAAAAGAACACGTGCTGCCTAAATGGACACAGTGAGGCTATTTCTAGTGTAAGCCATAGTAAAGATGTTTAATGAGCAGGTGTTTACTAGAAACAGAAATTTAAAAAACATACAGAGTCAGGGAGACTCACCCACTATAATAATTGCACAAGAAGAATGGGTGAGAGATAATAAATTGTATGTAGGGGAAATTAAGAGTTTAGGGTAGTAGATAATTGGATGAACCTATAAAATTCAAGCTTTATGAAGGTTGATGGACAAAAATAAAAATAAGATTGAACAGAGTTTCTGCATGCACTTGCCAAGTGTTTCAATCAAAAATGGAGTAAAACTAATCTTTGTCATTATTTTTAAAAATCATGGGTTTCTATACATTAGGTTTACTATTGGCAAAAGAAAAAAGTAACCTGAATGTTATTGTTCTGAAGACCCATGATTTTCAATGATAGTGGTTATATTCCAAGCAGGTATTTGTAAAATGTGTATATTTTTGATTACCAAAATCATTCAATATTTATCATTTGTGATCAAGCATCAGGAATATTAGACAAAGTACAGTATTTTCAATTGACCTGCACATTACAGAATTGTCTCGCAGTCTGCACAAGTTTTAAATTTCCCATAAGATTTGCATGTGATGAAAAGTTTGTTTAAAATCATTTTAATCTGGAGACTATACTACATTACAAATAGATTTATTTTATTTACTTTTGTACCATTTGATGTAAGTGAAATTTTCTAAGAATACTACAAACTTGCAGTTATAAAGAGGGGTGCATATTTTTTGGCTCAAAATTTATAAGAATATTTCACCATTTCATAAAATCACATCAATACACACAACACTATCTGTGATTTTGAAATAACACATACAACCTTGCTGTGTCAACCTGCATTTGTAGCTATAATTTTCCCAGTAAGTTTAACTATTTGGCTTATTTCAATGGTCCCCAACCTTTTTGGCATCAAGGACTTGTTTGGTGGAAGACAATTTTTTCACAGACGAGGGTGGTGGGTGGGGTGGTTTCAGGATTATTCAAGTGCATAGCATTTCTTATGCACTTTATTTCTATCATCATTACAATGTAATATATAATGAAATAATTATACAACTCACCATTAAAAAAATAAACACAAGCAGAAAATAATGGGCAGGCCACATGTGGACTAAAATATGTGTCAGATTCTGACTTAAAGCCTGCCAGATGCTTTAAGTGCAACTGTACAAGCGAAGTATGTCAACTCACTTGCCACTCATGGGTAGGGTTTTGATATGAGTCTGCAAGCAATTGACTTATGATGGTCTCTGTGCAGTTAAACTTCACGGCTAATGTTTATCTGTATTTGCAGCCACTCCCCCGTGCTAGCATCACTGCCTCAGCTTTACCTCAGATCATCAAGCATTAGAATCTCATAAGAAACATACAACCTAGATCACTCACATGCACAGTTCATCATCGGGTTCGACCTCCTGTAAGAGTCTAATGCTGCAGCTGATCTGACACTCGATGGTGCTCAGGCAGTAATGCCAGTGAGGGGAAGTGGTGGTAAATACAGATGCAGGTTTGCTTGCTGGCCAGCTGCTCACCTCCTACTACTCAGTCAAGCTTCTAACAGGCCATGCACCAATACCTGTCCTTGGCTCAGGGGTTGGGGAATCCCTGGCTTATTTGTTATGTCTTCTAGAAATGTTGTGTCCTAACATTTACATACTGAAATATATATTGTTCAATTATAATTTTTAAAAATTTAGTCTTTATATTGTAGTTAGGCAATCATACTTATCTTCAAAATTACATATGTAGATAAGTTATTTGCTCTTTGAATTTCATGAGGTATAGTAAAGGTGATATAGGAGAAAGAGTTTATATCTAATTGGTTTGAAAATCACAGATTTAAATACCTGACCATAGGCTAATTGCAAAAAATGTGTATGGAATTTGAAAACGTATTAGTCTCTTTCACCCATGTTTTGTCAATCAATCCTCCCACCATTGCAAGATAAACAGGGTAATATTTTTAAGTCTAATTTTCAAGATTAGAAAACTGAGGTTGAAAGATATTTCATGATTTGTCAGTGAGCATACCAGTCTAGCAAGTGCCAGATCCAGAATCAGAATCCAGGTCTCCTTGCTTTAACTTTTGAGCACTTAGCACTAGCTTATAGGTAGTTTATAATCATCAATCTTTTTTACTTTCTCTCTTTCTTTTTTTCTTCTAGGATGCTTTCATATATTGAAAGTCATTGTCCGCTGTTCATGATTTTAAACTTCCTTCAAATTCAAATAAGACTTTTTATTTCCTATCATAGTCTGATGCAAATGTACATCTTCACTAATGAAGTGAACTTAAATATTGAGGCAATATTCTAAATATTTCAGGAAAACTAAAGTAAACAGACAGAAACGTACCCATAATTTTCACATCAAGTGGCTAGGTATTTCAAATCAAGGAATATTTATCTTTTCATTCTGGCAGTATTTGTTTTTGCTTGTTTGTTTGTTTTTGTTTTTTAATTCTGACTTGTTTTGGTAATTCTCACAAACATCTCATTTTATTTTCTAGCTGTCATTTTAAGCCTGGGTAGCTTTTCTGCCTATTGCATCAACCAACGTTCTGACTGAATAGATGATGCATAGTGGCAGAAAAGGATTCAATGATTGCCTGTAATGAATGAAATTTGTGATTGTGGGTTTCCAACTGAACCTTTAAAGGTAATTCAATTTAGGTCCTGCCTCAATAGCAAGAGTAGTGGTGAGACTTTTCCTGTTGTTTGCTATAAGCTTTTAGTCTGCAAAAATTTCAGCTCTACAAGATAGATAAATAGTGAAATAGTCAATAGAAAAATTATAAGTTATTTAGAAATAATGAAAGAAAACGTATTAGAAAACTCAACAGCTTTTCCAGAACCACAAATTTAATTGAATAGTTGATGCTCCTGAATTTTTGAAGACTTCTATTGAAGCAAATGACAACAGATTCAAATATATCCATACACATTCTAGAAATTCACTTAAGCCAATTATTAATATTGAAAAGGATTTGGTGAGTTTTGTATGAATTAAATAAACATCTTTTTAAAAAAACTGTATATGTTGCCTCTGAGCAATTGAATAAGAAATAAAGTTAGTATAATTAATAGATATGTTTATTTCCAAAAATAAGCATAATAGTGTACACCAGACTCACTAAAATTTATTATCAATATTTAAATTTCTCTTCATAGTCTCTTCTAACTCTTTTCCTTACCCCCTCCTTTTTCCTCTATTTCGCCTTCCCTTTTTTCTAAATTTACATTCCAGTATTTTCACTAAAATTTAGAGGCTAGACTTACTATGTGCTATGTTTTAAGATGGACAAATTTAAAAATTCCTGTGGGAAAGAATTTGCATCAGGAAAGGTTTTGAAGCTAAGATGTGGAAAAAGAGTCTTGTAAATCTTTAATTATCTTTTGCCCTAGATCATATTCATATTATTAAAATAAATGAAACATTTTCAGAAAACCCCATTTACACAAGGCATCAGTACATCTTTACACAAGCTGAGAAGTCTATACAATCAAGTGATATGCAGAGCCCTGAAAGCATAAAGTATGCAAATAAGATTAGGTAAGAGGTTATGACTACAGCACATCTGACTTTTGGAGAAGGTTCCAGAGTAAATACAGTTGAGCTACAATTATTTCAATTTGGTTTCCCCTCTAAATATAAATCATCATAGAAACCAAGCTCATGGAAGAGCAGAGTTTTCCAAAAACATAAAAAATTGTCAACTAAAAATATTATATGCAATATATTTCAATAGTTATAAACTCCACCTAAATGCTGATAAGTTCAATCCCTCATACCCAGGACACCTACAGTAATAACATTTGTAGTTTTATCAATTTGCTATTAATGAATCTGGCTCAATGTATGAAGGATCATACTTCTAAGTAAAACCAAGCAAAAGAGTACTAGATCTTTTGTTTTTTATTTCTTAAGAAATTAATCACTTTTATTATCGTCTTAATTTGCTACTATTATAAAAGATGCAACTTTTGTTGATTAAAAATCAAATGAATAGCTAAACATAAAACAAATTTTATTTTTAATATTCAAATAATATTGGGCTATAAATTAAAGAAAATTTAAATTGTTAAATGGCTTTAACTATTATAAATAAACCATAAAAAATAATGCTTATATTTTCTCATATTTTATACCTTTTTTTTATTACTGATAAACTAATCTGCAACTATCACATGTTGTCCTTTTCTCTCCCTTAGTCATTTTCTTCTTTGTCTTCATCAATTTATTCATTACTTCCTTCCTTCCATCTTCTCTCCCTCCCTCCCCTTCATTCCAATTCAATGTAAAAATTATTGAGCAGGCCTGATACACATAGCAATAGCTTTTGACCAGGCTTGTAGGTGCATTCCAAGGGCAGTCAGTGTTATTAGTCTATGTGAAGATGACTTTAGTGGAAAACAAGGCAGTAGAGTAACAGCCAGCAATAAGGACCTACTGAGAATGACTTCATAGCAGTATGGCAAGGGCAGCCTGACAAGGGCAGGAAATTAACTAAATACAGGATATTGAGTAAATAACTAAATATACTGAAGATAATGGGATCCACGTTTCTTACTGCTAGAGAAGGGAGGTTCAAATATAGAAAGAAAATAAACTAAAATGAACTCTGTGGTGTTGGATTAGAATTGGAAGTGTCCATGTGAACTTGTGTTTTAAAATATATGTATAGATAAGATATAGAATTAAATGTAGATAAAAAAGAAGATGCTACTGTAAGGGCAGTATAACAATGACCACCTTATAACAATGAGCACATTTAGTGTCAGATGTTAGTTTCTGAATACATTCTCCTCAAAAAAAGAAGGATGGTTCTTTGGGAAAATGGCGAATTCCAGGGCTGGGGAAGGGAAAGTATAGGATGAACTTGAAAATTTTGTTAAAATTGGAACTAAAGAAGTGCTCAACGAAGGATGCCTATCACAAAAATACAGGAGGCAGCCTCTCCTGAGAGACTTTTTGCTTGACAAATTTAGGAAAATTTCAGCATCAAAATAAATAATGATAATAACAGATCATAATCTACTGAATAAAATAAAAATTTTTAAGTCCATACTGATATACATAAACAAATATATAAATTTAAAAAGAGATGAGGAAAAGATCTTTTTTTCTGCAAAATTCACAAGGAATTGGAAACGAACTTTTAGAGCCTTCATAATAATAGAATTCAGGCAAAAAGCACCAATGAATGTTAAAACAGAATGCGAAACAATATTTACATATCTCAAAGCATATATTTCTTAATTATAATGGAAAAAAATACAACCCTAAAATGAAGAAGTTTTTCAAACATCAATATAATGCAATTATCAAATGTATCATTACCAATAATGGAACAAATCATAATCCAGCACCCCCCGTTTAGATGTGGCAAGAAGCATTGTTTTTGTAGTAGTCCTGTAAAACTGTATAACCTGTGTCCAATCTGAGTCATCAGATAACTCAAATTGATTGACGTTTTATAATATTACTGCTCTGTAACCTAAAAACGTTTCAAGGACATGAAACTCAAGGAAAGACTGAAGATTAAAGAGTAGAAAGACAAAGCAATGGGGGCACTACATGAGTCTGGATTTTAACTTTTTTACTTTAATCGAAGGAATCTGAATGGAGGCTCTGGGCTAGGAGTTCAAAGGAATTTTTTAATATTATCCTTGCAACTTTTTTTGTAAGCTTTAGTTTGTTTCAAAAAGAAGTAGAAAAGCACACATTCATTGTAAATAGTCCTGTTACACACAATGAAAGTGTAAACCACATGCAAACTGGTCTATCTCCTATTCAAAAAGAGGACTCCACTGACACCGTGCTTGTATGTTGTGATAATATTAATTTGCCATCATGTTTCCAAATATTTCCGCTTATTTTCTGTAGTTAATCTTCTTGTGAACTGGTAGCAGTCAGTTTATGGACTGACATGGGCATCTGTAGACCACAGCTAGAGTAGAAATAGATTAGAAGAAATGAGAGACACCCATAACTGAGAAGGCAAAGTACCTAAGATCATTCTTTCTCTGGGGAAAGAATACAAAAGTGGGAAGGAGAAGGAAGTGAAAAAATTGTGTCAGCCGTTTGTGCTAACATGCTTCCTTCTTTAACATAATAAAAGTGATAGATGTGAAAAGTTGCTGTTTATCAATAAGTTTTGCTGTTATCCCTTTTTAAATGATATTCTTTAGCTAAACAAACGCATGAATGCACAGTATTTTCAACCTTTTTTTACTGTTTAAATAACCAATGTAACATCAGTTTTATGACAATGTTGACTCATGACTCCTTAAAATATGTGCCTTTTTTTGGGCAAGGATATAGAATTCTGATGAAAAATATTTTTAAGTCAGAGAACATAAAATGCTTAGACTTCTACAGAAACCTATAGAAAACTTTACAAAATGGAAAGTCTGATATAATTTTTGGATCACCACATTCTGATGTTCTTCTTTGAATATTTATAATAAAAAAGCAACTATAAAAATCAATATTTATTATTTATGTATGGTGATAGCATTTTGAAATCATTATCTGGTTTACTCATAATAATCCTATGAGGTAGATACTATCATTATTATTTTCATTGTGCTGATGAAAATATTGAGGGTTTAGAGGACCTAGATAATTTTCCCAGTGCTATACAGCTGTGAAAAGAGTTTGTATTTGCCCCTAAGTGCTTTTTTTTTTTTATTCCAAAGGACTTCTTTAAAAAAAAAAAAAATCCAGAATAAAAAGGTTAATGACTAAAATACTAAGAAGTTATCTTTTTCTGGATTTTTTGTTGCTAAGAAATAATGAGAGTAAATTTTGTGTTGTTCCTATATAGTAGCCGAAGGTATTATTTTATCTACTACATAATGTATTATAAGTGAACACATCTTACATCTTCTGATTTAGAAGTTAAAAAAATATAATCTGACTCAAATTTCTATGGAAGTTCCAAATAGATTTTTCATTATTCCCAGATAATTATTTGAACTCGTTGCTGCCTCTCTGAATGTGACAGAAATGATCTCACTTTGTTTTCTATTTGTTGCTTTCCCCTTTCATAGGTAATTTCTCATAAAAATATGACCTGGCTACAAGAAATAATATAATATATTGAGTTTCTATAAAAGTTTTACTCCCACTTTTATTTCTATTCTTGCTCTTTGAAGCACCTTTATTTATTCACCAATCGATTCAAGGTGCCTTTATACTATCAATCAATCATAGGATTTCAATGGATTGTTTCTTTAAATATTTCAGACAACAAAAATAAATGTATTACAAGTTAGAGACTGTTACTCAATCCCGATTTACTTTTTTTTATCTTAAAGATATGGGGTAGAACTCAAGATTACGTATACAAGTGGTTATCATACAAGTAAAGTTTGGCCTTCCTTTGGTCCTCACTTTGTCTGGTTTGAGATCAGGTACCCTTATTGATGTTGTGTTCCTCCTACCCCATCTTGGCAATATCCCACTACCTCTAAACTTTTTCTTATAGTATTATGGTAAATGTCCAAGAACTGCTTATGAGTGAGAACATGTGGTACTCTGTGCTTTGTTGCTGTGATGGATCACTGAGTATGATAGACTCTAAATTCATCCAAGTTGCTGCAAAGTCCATATGTTTGTCCTTCTTTATGGCTGTATAACATTCATTGTGTATATGTACCATATTTTTTTGTATCCATTCCAGTTTCAATGGGCAGAATGGTTGGTTCCCTGTTTTGCTATTGTGAATAGTGCTGCAATAAACGTGAGTGTGCAGGTATCTTTTGTGTTGAATTATTTGAGTTCCTCTGGGTATATTCCCAATAGGGGGATTGCTGGGTCATATGGAATGACAATTTCTAGTTCTTTCAGAAGTTGTCACACTGTCTTCGAAGGAGGTTGCACTAGTTTGCATTCCCACCAGCAGTGTAGAAGCATTCATTTCTCTCCACATCCTCACCAGCATCTGCTGTTGGTTGTTTTATTAATGATGGCATTCTTACTGGGGTTAGGTGGTATCTCAATGTGGTTTTGATTTGCATTTCTCTGATGATCAGTGAGGCTGAGCACCTTTTCATGTGTCTGTTGGCTGCCCATATATCTTCTTTTGAGATGTGTCTGTTCATGTCTTTTGCCCACTTTTTAATGGAGTTGTTTGTTTTTCTCCTTTTGGCATATTTGAGTTTCTTGTAGGTCGTGGATGTTAGGCCTTTGTCAGATATACAGTTGGCAAGTATTTTTTCCCTTTCTATTTACTTTTTTCGCTTCTATTTACTTTTTATTTTTCTCTTTCATATTGAACTCTTAAATTTGACAGAATACTAATCTAAGTAAAAGTTACCTTATTTTCAGTTGCTTTTCTAATACAAATAAACATAATTTTGTTAGCTATATTTAATTATAATTGATCTTAAGCATTAATAAGCATTAATCAAATAATGAGGAAGAAGTTTAACTGGTATACATGTAATCCTGTTCTCTTTGTTGGCTCATGCATCTGTAATTTTATTTTTTATTTTTTAAATTTTTCTTTGAGTTGGAGTCTCACTCTGTCGCCCAGACTGGAGTGCAGTGGCCGCTCCGGCCACTGCAGCCTCGA